>NW_027514357.1:625000-737500 GCF_048772815.1 Callospermophilus lateralis | reverse complement strand
GTCCATGTGTGTTTTGACTCAAAACTATCCATGCCAAGTCTTTCAGAATAAAATCATGTGATATACTGGCTGAGATTCCCAGTACTCTTTGGAAAACCACCCTGGGCCTAGATCTCAGTTTCCAAGGGTGACTTTCATGCGTGGCCTCCTAAAATCCCAACACTTTTCATGGCAATACTTCTCTGAGGTCAATTCCAGAACGCAGTCTCTAAGGGGAATCAAACCAGAGTTCAAGCCCAGGTTGACCCAGTGATCTCTTCACACCGCCAATCAAATGAACACAATTAAAAACAAAACACTATCACATGGCCCCATCTTCTTCCTTATAGACACTCATCATAACCTCTGGTTGGAGCTTTCCATGAGGGGCACATTCCAAAAGAGTGTCCAAAATAAGCTCCCTTGCCCCTCATTTGGCTCAAGTCAGGGTGGGAAGGACACCCTTCCTGTGAACCAGGAGTGATCAAATAGGCCTGTCATTAATACTGCTCCGCTTTTCCAATTTGAGGCCTTCTGACTGTGGGGTTTAGATTCTTTATGTGAACTGGAGTCATGAGAAAAGACAAGCACCTCTGCAGAGATTTGAAGAACTCATTTGACCAAAAGGATCGCTATTCTCACTTGATTGATTTCAGGAACCTAACAGAGAAAGGCAATAGAATTCATTCACAATGACTGAATTTTTTTGCGAATTTGGTTTTGGTTTCACACATGGGATCTTTCTTTAGATCCATCAGGTGCTGAGAATCTAAGCCACAGCCTCACACAGGGCCAAGAGCCTGATTCAGACACATCCCTTTCCGAAGCAATTTAGCAAGAGCCACAGGTGATGCCCATTCATTTCCATTTGAAAACTGTTTTCTTCAGGCTTCACAAAGGGGTAGCCTGAGCCCAACATCTTCCTGACATTCAGGGCAACAGAACAATAGGTAAGCAAAAGGCCCAAAGCATGGTATCTCCACTGAGACTTTTCTGGTCACACTCATATCTGAGTTTTCTGAGATACTGGCCATTCCCTTCAGGTATCCAGTACATGGACATGTCAAAGACCTTGGAGTTGGTACATATCTTGGACACAAAACAATGAGACTATTCTGGAGAGTTGCCAGAATTCAGGAAAAAAACAGGGACTTAGGAAGGTAGTAGGTTTTGCCAATCCATAAGGCAAGCTGCAGTCCATTCATAAATTGGGCAGGATGAATGCTGGGAATCTTTCTACTACACAGGACACATCCATTGTTGCATTGTCTTTTCTCATGTCTACAACCACGGACACAGTGGGATACACAGACATAGAAACACTCACCTTGTCAAATGACTTACTAGAAATAGTTCACTGAAAACCAAACAAACCGCCTTTCCTACCTATTCTCAGAACAAGAGACAAAACCACACACCCACACTCACAATGGCACCTCCTTCCCCTAAGTAGGTCTGTGACTATCCGGAGTGTCCTCTGACTGGTGGGCAATACTATGTTCCCCCGAAATGGCCTGTATTCTCTCAGATCTGGTTTCCTTGGCCAACTATGTGAAGTTGTCAGGAAAAAGTGGTGAGCCACTACATGCTTTCTCAGGAAAGGTCCCTCTTCAGAGCTCTCCTGGCATTTGCCCATCCTCACATCAGTAGGTACCAAGAAAGACTGACTCTGTCCTTGGTAAATCCAAACAAGTGAGCCCACTGGGACTGGGACTGGAACTGCATCTGGGTGCCTGGCTTCTTAGATACCAAGTTCAGAGAGTTCCATCACCAAGGAAATGAGGTATGACACTTTCTTTGGAACTGAATGAGGTCACTGCCTTGGCAACCACTTGGTCCTAACAGTTGATTCCAAGGGCCCCATGAGATGGAGGCTGCCCCTTCTTCCTCTGACACTTTCACAATTTAGAATGGTATATCAACCATAGGCACACACACAGGCCTGGTTTGGTCCATCTTCTCCACAATAAGAAGAGAGAGGCTGATTCAGACACATCCCTTCATCCTGACCAGGTGGTTTGTCATCGAAGATGACTTTTGCTCTTTCAGGTCCTTCATACCTGTCTACAACTTCTCCAGGTATCATTTCTGCATGGACCTTTGAGGATCTCAGCAGGTGGAAGGTCCCCTACTTTTCTGTATTGTAAGAACAACTTTGTCCCTGCTCTTCTGTAAAATGAGATTGAGGGAACAGTGTATGTTTAGGGTTAATAACAGGTTTGATTTCGATTTGTGTTAGGAATCATTCTTCTGGATGAATAATGGTATTGGGAACCTGGTATATTTACAAGAATGTAGAGGTGAAACATAAGTATGAAAACAGAAATCCAGGTATGATTTTAAACCCATAAAGGCATTGGGCCCTTGATTGGGATACTTAGCTTTGAATTATGTTCTGCACAGATGTCTCAGATAATTTGATATACAATGGCATAGGACCTTGTACCTTGGAAGATTGAATGTAGAAGAGAACATCCCTTCAAAAAGGGATAGTCGGTAGGATTAGGAAGATAGTCGGTCGTCTTAGGAAGAAGAGTGAGTATATGATTTGGAACAATAGTTCTTTAGCAATAGGATTTCAGTTAGAGAGTGAATGTATATGTCAGCACATATGAAGAGCCAGTCACGAGGATGAAGTGGGGAAAACATGTAGAAAAGAAGATATCAATAAAGATATTACAAAATCAGGGAAAGTATAAAGTGAGTGAGAGGATTAGACATTTTCAACAGGCTTGAGGTTGAATCTTAGAAAGAAACAAATATGAAGTCACCAATAATATTGACATTTGAGAGCATTAGGCACCCTGGACATGGATGTTTTTAGTAATCTATGTTCACTTTTCATTTAGGCTTTGCTTGGTTCAATCATACGTGTAACATTTACATTTTTGTCCAGAATATTATTGTGATAATATGTATATGTAGATCAGGTGACATAAGTATTTCTTCCACCATTTTTGGTAGCAATATACTGAAGACATAAAATTAGTATTGGGCGTACAAAGAGGTGTACCCTATGTCTATGAATATAGAGATAAAGCATGAATAGACCATACTGTGAATAAGTAATATAACTTGTTCCAACTTAATATAATGGGATGAACTGATATCTGAAAAATTACTGGAAATCTTATATGCATATACAATCATTCATTCCAACCAGTTATTCATCTAATGTCAATATTAGTGTTTTGGTTTATCATGAAGAGTGTGTGAGTTTTACTTCAAAAGTGATTATGGAAATCGAAAATAATGTGTTTGGAAAGAAGTCTCATGAAAAGACCAGTCAAGAAACCCTGACAATACATGTGTTGTGAAGTAGGAAGTGATTAAAGTTTAAAGAAATGCCTACAAATTTGTGAACTTGTGGATGAAATACATATCTTATGATGAGCAAAAACTGAAGAAATAATAATGTACCAGTGTTGAATATAAATGAACATCATATTATATATCATGTCCCATTGGGATCTACTTGCATTGGTGATAGACTGGATCAGTTCCTGTAGAATTATTAACATTTGTATGCACCATTCACTGAAGTTAGTTTTCAGTACTAGGAAACAAATATGTATTTAAGGTGGATGAATATTTCTGAGACTAATATTTTGGAAAGTTTATTATAAATCCACATGCATGAACATGAATGAATTTAGAGAGTGTATATAAGACACATATATTTCATATTTTGAAAAATCTGGAGAGTGTGTATATATATATATATATATATATATATATATATATATATATATATATATATATATATACACACACACACACACACACACACACACACACACATACCCACACACACACAAAAAAAAACACACACAGACATTTAAAAGTAGCAATATATATGCCAATCGAAATTCATCTTTAAATATATATCATCCACAGATGCAAAAATATTTATTTTACTGAACATGAGTTTATGTATAATGATGTTCTACTAGGAAGTTCCCCTATAGGTGGAATTTTCAGTTCCAACAGCAATTTGGAGGAGTGATCTCTTCTCACAATTTGTATCTGCCAAGTCAGCCACCTCACAAAAATGTACATGTGATACCAGGTAGGATTCTATAAGTGCATATGAAAATACATGTGATGAATAGGCTACAGAGAAAGGGAGACAGGAATTCATATATTTGTTTAATTTAAAAACACATGGTGAACTATTTCAATTAAAAATTGACTAGATTTATAACACCTACCATTTATCATGCAAAAGGTAAGTCCAAGTATGCAGCATACCTCCTCTGAACTGCTTTTATTTCTATTCTGTTTGGGTATTTTTCTCCATCATATTAGGATTAGTAGTCAGAACATAGTAGGGTATGGGATAGTGTCAGGGATTCAGTATTTCGAATAGAAAATTAAAAATGAATGCAATGTGTATGCAAATACGTGCTACACAAATATCTTCCCACTCTCATCCAGAGCAATGCCTTGACATTACCTTCGCCCCATGTATGACACAATTAGAGGAGAAGAGTTAGAAAATCTGTGAATACATATCTGCAATGGAAACTGCTCAATTTTCACAAATTTGTAGAAGGTAGAGGAGTTTCCAACATTAAGGGACAATGTAAACTCTCCACAAACATGGAGCTCTGCTGGCCTAAAGAGTTCTTAAGAAACTGCCTCTGAGGTTGGGCACATGAAATATATGTTGTTGTCAGGAGCTTTAGCTTCCATTGTAGTGAGACCATCCAAGCTGGGTCTGCATTTTTGTGACCTTTGTGAGCACATGGTTTCTTGTTTTCCAATGAACATGAGGCAGCATTGCTAAATTCTCTCTTTGTAGGTAAACATTGACCAATGGGGGCTAAGTGTCTCCCCGTGTGCACTGTGAACCCATTTGGTCATCCTCCACTTTTCGTGCTGTTTCTTGCTGCTGCACTCGCAATTTGGCATTTGCTTCATGAAACAAGGAGTTCAACTGGGACACAGTGCTGGAGCGAGTTCTGTCACGTGTGGTGGGTCAGGGTCTGCAGGAAAATGCACCAACCATGCTTCTATCCCACCAGCTTGCCTCCTTCAGCATAGCAACCTGATTCTGAACATTGCCCTGAAACTCCTACATATAACAAGATGCCTTTTCAGAGAAGGGTCTGCTGGCTGCACCATATCAGTCATAATCCATTTGGAAGCCAAAGGCAGATCCACATGGCCAAACCACAGATTTTTTATCACACACCTGCCCACAACTTCTCTAGGTCCACTACTCAGCAGGCTCGAACTTACTTGCATCTCTTTTCTATACCATTTTCATGAAAACCAGTCAATCAAGGCACCTTCTGGTATATTCATAATCAGAAACAGGACATCCAAAGGTTTTCCAGTGCCACCTGCTCATGGGAATTTTAAACATTTCATGGTATTTATCTAACCATTTTTAAAGGATGAATTTGGAGGCACTGTGGGTTTCAATTCATTCAGGAACCATTAAATGTTGAGGAAACTCATTTTAATGAAAGCTCCCGAGAACTCTCACAGGCAAGGCTTCCAAAAGAGTGGCCAAAAGTTCACATGAAGCCAGGCCCATTGAGGTCTACAATATGAGGTCCATGTTTGTTTTGACTCTCAACTATTGCTGCCAAGTCTTTCAGAATAAAATCATGTGATATCCTGGCTGAGATTCCCAGTGCTCTGTGGAAAGCAACCCTGGGTCAAGACTCATTTTCCAAGAACTACCCTCATGCGTGGCCTCCTAAAATCCCAACACAACTCATTGCAATACTTCTCTAAGATCAGTTCCAGAATGCAGTCTCTAAGGGTAATTACGCCAGAGTTCCAGCCCACGTGGACCAATTCATCTCTTCCAACCGCCACACAAGTGACCACAATTAAAACCAAAACACTCCCACATGGACCTCATCTTCTTCCATATAGACACTCATCATTACCTCTGGCTGGAGGATTCTATGAGGGGCACAGCCCAAGACAATGTCCAAAAGAAGCTTCCTTACCCCTCATATGCCTAAAGGCCCGGACTCCCTTCCTGTGAACCAGGAGTGATCAAATAGGCCTGCCGTTAATACTGCTCCACTTCTGCAATTTGTGGCCTAGTGACTGTGGGGTATAGATTCTTTTTGTAAATGGGAGTCATGAGAAAACCCAAGCACCTATGGGCTAGACTCTGCAGGGCTTTGAAGAACTCATTTGACCCAAAGGAGCCCTATTCTCACTTGATGGAGGCAGGAACATTACAGAGGAAGACGAGAGACTCCATCCACAATGACCGCTCTTTTGGCCATTTTGGTTTTGGATGCACACATGGGATCCTTCTTTAGACCCATCAGGTGCTGAGAATCAAAGCCACAGCCTCACACAGGGCCAAGAGGCTGATTCAGACACATCCCATTCTAAAGCAATTAAGCAAAGAGCCCAAGGTGATGCCCATTCATTTTCATTTGAAAACTGTTTTCTTCAGGCTTCAAAAAGGGGTGGCCTGAGTCAAAGAACTTCCTGACATTCAGGGCAACAGACAAATAGGTAAGCAAAAGACCCAAAGCAGGGTTTCTCCATTGAGACTCTCCTGGTCCCAATGATATCTGTGTTTTCTGACATGCTCTCATTCCCTTCAGCTATCCAGTACATAGCCATGTCACAGATCTTGGAGGTGCTTCATATGGTGGACATAAAATCATAAGCCTATTCTGAAGAGTGGCCATAATTCTACGAAGAAAACAGGAACTTTGGAAGATAGTAGGTGTTGTACATCCATAAGGCAATCCACAGTCCATTCATAAATTAGGCAGGATGAATGCTGAGAAGCTTTCTACTAGACATGACAAATCCATTGATGCATTCTCTTTTCTAATATCTACAACCACAGACACGGTGGGATACACAGACATAGAAACACTTGCCTTGTCAAAGCACTCAGTAGGCACAGTCCATTCCAAACCAAACAAACTGCCTTTCCTACCTATTCTCAGAACATGAGACAAAACCACAAACTCACACCCACAACCACAAAGGCACCTCCTTCCTCCAAGTAGGTATGTGACTATCTGGAGAGCCCTCTGACTGGTGGACCATTTTATGTTCCCCCGAAACGGCCTGTCCTGTCTCAGATCAGGTCTCTTTGGCTAACTCTGTGAAATTGTCCGGGACCAGCAGTGAGACACTACCTGCTTTCTCAGGAAAGGCCCCTCTTCAGAGCTCACCTGGCATTTGGCCATACTCACATCAGTATTTACCAAGAAAGACGGACTCTGTCCTCTGTAAATCTAAACAAGTGAGCCCACTGGGACTGGAACTGGGACTGCCTCTGGGTGCCTGGATTCCAAGTTTAGAGTGTTCCTTCACCAAGAAAATTAGATGAGGTCACTTCTTTCTGGAACTGATTGAATTTGCTGCCTTTGCAACCACTTTGTCCTAACAGCTGCTTCCAAGGGTCTCATGAGATGGAGGCTGCCCCTATTTCCTGTTACAATTTCACAAGATAGAAAGTTATATCAACCATAGGCACCTGGGAACAGCTCTCTACATAGGCCTGGGTTGGTCCATCTTCTCTACATTAAGAAGATAGAGGCTGATTCAGACACATCCCTTCATCATGACCAGGTTGTTTGCAATTGAAGATGACTTTTTCTCTCTCAGGTACTTCATAGTTCCCTATATCTTCTCCAGGGATTATATCTGCACAGACCTTTGAGCTTCTCAGCAGGTGAAAGTCTCCCTACATTTTTGTATTGTAAGACCAACTCAGTCCTGCTCTTTTGTAAAGATAGATTGAGGGAACAGTATATGGTTAGGGTTAATAACAGGTTCGATTTGTGTTAGGAATCATTCTGCTGGATGAATAATAATATTGGGATCCTGTGGTATTTATAAGAATATAGAGGTGAAATATAAGTATGACAATGGAATTCTAGATAAGATTTGAAGCCCAGAAGTGCACTGGGCACTGGAGTGGGAAACTTAGCTTTGAACAATGTTCTGCACAGATATCTCAGATAAATCGATATATAATGGCAAAGGAACATGTACCTTGGTTGATTGAATGTGTAAGAAAACATCCAGTCAAAAAGGGATAGTCGGTAGGATTAGGAAGATAGTGTATGTTTAGATAGAAGAGTGAGAATAGGATTTGGACCAAAAGTACTTTAGCAATAGAGTTTTGGTTAGAGAGTGAATGTAAATGTCAGCACATGTGAAGAGTTGGTCACAGTGATGAACTGGAAAAATATGTAGGAAAGCATTTATCAATAGAAACATTAGGAAATCATGCAAAGTATAAAGTGAGTGATAGGATTAGACATTTTCAACAGGTTGAGATTTAATATATAATCTTAGGAAGAAACAAATATGTAGTCACCGACAGGATAGACATTTGAGAGCATTAGGCAACCTGGACAAGGATGGTTTTAGTAATCCATGCTCACTTCCTATTTAGGATTTGGTACAATCATAAGTGTGACATTTGCGTTTTGTGTCCAGAATATTACACTGAAAAAATGTATATTTATATCAGGTGACATGAGTATTTCTTCCACCATTTCTGGAAGCAATATGTTGAAGACATATAAATTAGTATTGGGGGTACAAATACGTGCACCCTGTGTCTCTGAATATAGAGAAAATGTATGAATAGACAATAGTGTGAATAAAGAATATAATTGGTTTCAACTTTAAAAAATGTATTGAAGTGATATCTGAAAATATAAAGAAAATTTTATATTGATAAACATACATTCATTCAAACCAATTATACATCTATTTGTAATATTAGGGTTATGGTTTATCACAAAGGGTGTGAGTTTTGCTTCAAAATTGATTATGGAAATTGAAAATAATGTGTTTGGGTAGAAGTCACATGAAAAGACCAGTCAAGACACCTGGAGGAATACATGTGTTCTGAAGCGGGAATTGATTGAAAGTGAAACAAATGCCCATAAATTTGTGAATTTGTGGATGAAATATATATCCTATGATGTCCATAATACGAATAAATATTAATGTACCAGGGTTTAATAAAAATGAACGTCAAAATGCACAGCTTGTCATATCGGAATCGAGGTGCATTGATGTTAAACTTGGTCAGTTACTGTAGAAATATTAGTTAAATCTGTTTTTCAGGTGGATGAATATTTCTGAGAATAATCTTGTGAAAAGTTGATTATAAATCCAAGTCCATGAACATGAATAAATTTAGCGAGTGTAAATAAGACACATATATTTCATATTTTCAAAAATCTGG
Organism: Callospermophilus lateralis; assembly: GCF_048772815.1. Taxonomy (NCBI): domain Eukaryota; kingdom Metazoa; phylum Chordata; class Mammalia; order Rodentia; family Sciuridae; genus Callospermophilus; species Callospermophilus lateralis. The sequence goes on along the minus strand of NW_027514357.1, from coordinate 728,313 downwards.
AGAGTATATATATATATATATATATATATATATATATATATATATATTTACACAAAACACACACACAGACATTAAAAAGTAGCAATATATATGCCACTCAAAATTCATCTATAAATATATATCATCCAAAGATGCAAAAATATTTATTTTACTGAACATGAGTTTATGTATAATGTTTTTCTACTAGGAAGCTCCCCTATAGGTGGAATTTTCAGTTCCAACAACGATTTGGAGGAGTGATCTCTTCTCACAATTTGTATCTACCAAGTCAGCCAACTCACAAAAATGTACATGTGATACCAGGTAGGATACTATAAATGCATATAAAAATACATGTGATGAATAGGCTACAGAGAAAGGGACAGGAATTCATATATTTGTTAATTTTAAAAACACATGGAGAACTATTTCAATTGAAAATTGATCAGATTTATAACACCTACCATTTATCATGCAAAAGGCAAGTCCAAATATACAACATGCCTCCTCTGAAATGCTTGTATTTCTATGCTGTTTGCGTTACTTTTCTCCATCATATTAGGATTAGTAGTCAGAGTCTAGTAGGGTATGTGAATATTTCTGAGAATAATCTTGTGAAAAGATGATTATAAATCCACATTCATGAATATGAAAAATTTAGGATGTGTAAAATAATACACATATATTTCATATTTTGAAAAATCTGGAGAGTATATATATATATATATATATATATATATATATATATATATATACACACACTCACACACACAAACATTCACAGACATTAAAAAGTAGCACTATATGCCAATTTAAAATCACCATGAAATATATATCATCCACAGATCCAAATAAATTCATTTTACTGAACATCGATTTATGTATAATGTTGTTCAACTAGGAAGCTCACCCACAGGTTGAATTTTCAGTTCCAACAGCGTTTAGGAGGAGTGATCCCTTTTCACAATTTGTATCCGCCAATTCAGCCACCACACAAGAATGTACGTGTGGTAACAGGTAGGATTCTAAATGTGCATATAAAAATACAGGTGCTGAATAGGCTTCAGAGTAAGGGAGACAGGAATTCACATATTTCTTAACTTTTAAAATACATGGAGAACTATTTCAAAAAAAAATTGACAAGATTTAAAACTCCTACACTATATAATTCAAAAGGCAAGCCCAACTATCCACCATGCCTCCTCTGAACTGCTTGTAGTTCTATTCTTTTGGGGGTATTTTTCTCCAACATATTAGGATTAGTAGTCAGAGTCTAGTAGGGTATGTGTTAATGTCAGTGATTCAGTATTTTGAATGGAAAATAGGAAAATGAATTCAATGTGTATGCAAATATGTGCTTCAGAAAAATCTTCCACTCTCATCCAGAACAATCCCTTGACATTACCTTCGCCCCAAGTAAGACACAATTAGAGGAAAAGAGATAGAAATTATGTGAATACATATCTGAAATGGAATTTGATCAGGAGTTCACAACCATGGAGGTGGTAGAGGAGTTTTCAAAAGTAAGGGACAGGGTAAGCACTCCACAATCACAGAGCTCTGCTGGCCTAAAGACTTCTTGAGAAACTGCCTCTGAGTTTGGGCACTTGAAATATATGTTGTTTTCAGGAGCTTTTGCTTCCTTCTAGTGAGACGATCAAAGCTGGGTCAGCATCTATGTGACCTGGAGGACATAAATTGTAATATTCCAATGAACATGAGGGAGCAGTGCTGAATTCTCTCTTTGTAGGTATACTATGGCCACTTGGGGCTAAGTGTGTCCCCGCGTGGACTGTATATTCATTTGTTCCTCTTCCACTCTTCATTGTGTTTCTTGCTGCTGCACTGCGACTTTGGTATTTGCTTCACGAAATACATGGAGTTCAACTGGGACACAGTGGTCTAAGTGTCAGCCCGTGTGGACTGTGAAGCCATTTAGTAATCCTCCACTTTTCCTGGTGTTTCTTGCTGCTGCACTGCGAGTTTTGTATTTGCTTCATGAAATACAAGGAGTTCAACTGGGACACAGTGCTGGAGGGAGTTCTATCACATGTCGTGGCTCACACATGAGCATTCATGAAACCGGCCTCTATACCACATAGCTTGCTCCCTTGACCATAGCAACCTGATTCTGTAAATTACCCTAAAACCTCTCCATATAACAAGATGTGTTTACTTATAATAGTCTCCTGGCTGCACCATGTCCGTCTCATGACATTTGGAATCCAAAGGCAGATCCACATGGCCCCATCACAGATGTTTTATCACACACCTGCCTACCGCTGCTCTAGGCCCTCTACTCATCAGGCTCCAAATTACTGGCATCTCGGTTCTACACCATTTTCATTAAACCCAATCAATCAAGGCACTGTCTGGTACACTCATGATCAGAAATAGGACATCCAAAGGTTCTGTATGCCACCTGTTCATGGGATTTCAAAAATTTAAACTATTTATCTAGCCATTTATCAAGGATGAAGTTGGAGGCACAGTGGATTTCAATTCATGCAGGAACCATTAAATGGTGAGTATGATCATTTCAATGAAAACTCTGGAGAGCTCTCACAGGCAAGGCTTCCCAAAGAGTGTCCAAAAGGTCACCTGAAGCCAGGCTCATTGAGGTCTACAATTGAGATCCATGAGTGTTTTGATCTCAACTATGGCTGCCAAGTCTTTCAGAATAAAATCTTGTGGTATCCTGACTGAGATTCCCAGTGCTCTGTGGAAAGCTACCCTGGGCCTACATCTCAGGTTCCAAGGGCGACTCTCATGCATGGCCTCCTCAAATCCCAACACAACTCATGGCAATACTTCACTAAGCTCAGTTCCAGGACACAGTGTCTAAAAGGAGTCACACCAGAGTTCAGGGGCAGGAGGACCCAGTAATCTCTTCCAGCTAACACACATATGACCACAATTTAAATCAAAACACTCCCACATGGGCCTCATCTTCTTCTACACAGACACGCATCATAACCTCTGGCTGGAAGTTTCCATGAGGGGTGCAGCCCAAGACAGTGTCCAAAATAAGCTCCATTGCCCCTCATTTGCCAAAAGTCAGGGTGGCCTAAACACCCTTCCTTTGAACCAGGAGTGATCAAATAAGCCTGCCTTTAATACTGCTCTGCTTCTCCAATTTGAGGCCTAATGACTGTCAGGTGTAGATTTTCTATGTGATTTGGAGTCATGAGAAAACCCAAGCACCTATGGGCTATCCACTGTAGGGCTTTGAAGAACTCATTTGACCCAAATGATCCCTATTCTCACTTGACGGAAGTCAGGAACTGAAAAGGTCGGGCGAACTTCGGAGGAAAAGACCACCAAGAGACTGTCTCATGCCACAGCAAAGGGTTTATTGGGGGTCCAGCATGCTGAGGCTCAGAGCTCACTTCAGAGGAGCAAAGAACAAAGAGCCCCGAGAACAACTTGAGCAGAGTTTATATACATTCTTTAGAGAGGGCAGGGACTTTACATACATCATAGCCTCCTTTAGAAAATCATCATATACCGCGGGAAAATCAAATAATAACTCTAAAACATGATTAGCACATTCATTGGCGGGAACAGGTTGGGCAGCGGGTGATTGGTCAGCCGTGAGAAGGAGTATACATTTAAACTGATTGGTTGAAGCACTGAGATGTATACGTGCAGATCTGCATGGTTTCTGGGAAGGGGTGGTTAAGTAACGAGGTGGTCAGGGAAGATTTCAACACACATCTAATGGGAAGATCCGGGAATTGTCTTAAGTGCCACAGGAATTTCAGGTTCTGAGTGCAGCTTGGAAAATGTACAAAACCTGGTTCTTTACGTTTCAATTTCAATTTCTTTTATTCTTTCATTTCCCACCCCTTTTTCTGACTACTTTTAATCTTAAAAGTAATGAATCAAAATTATTGTGGGGTTTCACATTCTATTCCTACCAGTGCAGCATATTTCTGTCTGATTATCATGAGTTTCACCTGCCTAATCTGAGCCTGGAGAAAGGAAACTATGTGGTTAAGCAAACAAGGTCCCACAGTTAGCAACACCATAAGGATGATCAGGGGTCCAGCTAAGTCTGATATTAGTGTAGTTACCAGGGGTACTGGGTTAACCATGACTCAAAGCACCCTTGTTGAATCTCCCATTCTCTCTGGCGCTCTTCAAGGTATTTTCTTAATTTACTCATGAATTATTTTGCAACTCCAATATGGTCAGCATAAAAACAACATTCTTCTCTCAGTGCAACACAGAGGCCCTCTCCCTCATCAAGAGGAGGTCTAATCCTCACCTGTTCTGTAAAACAACTTCAGAGAGAGAGGTTAAGGATTCCTGCAAAGCTGTGATGGAGGCCTCTAACGTCTTCAAATCTTGATTTATTGCTGTTTCTAATTGGGCCATTTGTTGTTAACCACGCATCATAGAAGCTGTTCCCATACCCACTCCTGCAGCAGCTCCTATCCCCAATAGGATGGCTAGAGTAAGGGACAATGGTTCCCCTTGATATCGGGTTGTTTGTCCCCCTAGTAGACCTTCAAATGATTAGGCATTATGATAGAGTACCCTGGAGAGTATCTGCACCATTACACAATAATTTACAGGGCTGTCAAAGACCTGGGCTGAAATACAAGGAGTTCTGACTGTGTGGAGTTCAGTACCATAAAGGTTCCTTTAATTAGTTTCCAGGGGGAGGAGTCAGATGTACTCTGGACTGGGGAAGTAGGCAAAGACGGAATCCAGGAAGTATTAGATGGTAGAGGGGTTCTGGTAGATCTAGGCATGGAAGGTTTAGGAGGCTTAATTCCTGGCTTGAGGGGATTGGGTCCTATTGCTGTGGGATTTTCTTTCTTTTTAAGCCAGACGGTGAACCAGAGACCAAATTCATCACCTGGGCCATAAATATCGAATCGCATTCCCCACGTATTTCCCATAGGCCAGGTTTTTCTGAGGTAGCCCCTTCCTTTTAAAGTGAAAGTTATATTGAGGGGGTAACATAGAGTATTCTTTCCACAGCGAGTTTTTGACACCACTGGGCTAGCAGCACATTTCTTGGGATCAATCCAGGTGTCATTTCATCCTACCGGAATCATACCTTTCTGGGGAGTTTGGGTTCCACCATGCAGCTTTCGTTTGTTCACAACCCCAAGATCTACAATAAAAGTCACTGGGTCCTCCACAGGTTTGGGCCTGTTTTATGACTTTGGAAATCAGGTGGGCACACATAATAGTCAAGACTGGCTAGTTTACACCTGAGCTGGGGGAGATGACATCCATAATTCATGGGTTAAGGTGGTCTATGTTGCCCTGGTTAGGGTTTGAGTGGGATCTGTGTGGGGTCCTCTATGTCAGGGAGATTCCAGTCAGGGAAGCCTATGGCAAGCTGACAAATGTCCGGGTGGAGAGATGGCCACCAAGTCCATAAGGTGGCTGTTTGTGAAATAGATCACACTACTTGCCCATTAGGATTCATTACTTGCCCTTGTTGCTGAGCACGCTGATGGGGATTAGGGCTGCTGGTGGTCATGGGAAGAATCCATAGCCCTACCCACATGACGGACACGCAACTTGAGATGGATACCAGTCTGTAGAAGTTTCCAGCCAGAGTCTGTACAGGGCCCAGGCATGAGATGGGAGGCATTGATCCAGGAAGTGATCCCATCCACTTTCACCACTGTGGGTGTTATAAGCAGCACCTGGTATGGTCCTTTCCAGTGGAGTTCCAGGGATGACACCTGACGCCATCTCACGTAGACGAAGCCTCCCACTTGATATCAATGTGGGGTTCCCTCGTCTCCAGTCTGATAAGCAGAGGCCAAATGTTTCCACAGGTATCGCTGGATGCTGGGTTTGTTAAAGGGCTTTAAATCTGTCAAGCAAGGGGGTGTGAAAGGAATCATTAAGTCTCATATTTGGGATTAGGTCCCCTACTGGAGGAAGGGCACCATTGAGAATTTCATAAGAGGTGAGGTTACACAAAGAGGCGGAGGGGGTATTTCTTTCACAAAACAGTGCATAAGGTTGGAGCATAGTCCAATTTTTTATGCCAGTATCCAAGCTTAATTTTGTTAAGTACTCTTTGATGGTTCTATTCATCCTTTCTACCTGTCCTGAGCTCTAGGGTCTATAAGCACAATGTAACTTCCAATTAATCCCCAGGGTCCTGGCAAATCCCTTATTTTCATGGGGCATGAATGCCGGTCCGTTAGCGGACCCTATTACCTTAGGCAGGCCGAACTTTGGAAAAATGTCTTCTACGATCTTTTTGACTACCATCTGAGCTGTTTCTTTCTTCATGGGGAAGGCTTCGACCCATCCTGAAAAAGTATCTACAAAGAATAGGAGATATTTAAGTTCATACCTTGCTGGCTTAATTTCAGTAAAGTTCAATTCCCAGAATTGTCCTTGTCTGGTTCCTCGTAAGCGCTTCCCTGCAGGAAGCTTGGATGAGTAAGCATTAACTACTTGGCAGACTTGACAAGCTCTAGTCACCTGCTCAGCTATTTCTTTCCTCTGTGAGTCAGTCAATAATAAGTCCTTTCTCTGGTCCTTTAAGAGTGCCTATACCTTCTCTGAGTCTAAGTGGGTGAGCTGGTGTACGTCTTTGACATAAAGGTGGGCTTTTTGAAATTGTAAACTTGGCTCTGTAGGATCCCAGAGTTCTGTATCTGTCTCCTCAGATGATAAGTTGCCTGAATGTTCTGGTGCGGCCAAGTCTCCTGATTGTTGTTCCCCCTGGTGTGGAAAAAGTTAACACAGTCACTCCATTTAGGGCTGCCAATTAAGCTTCCTCATCTGCCCTTCTTTTTCCAACCGCCACGGGTTCATTTCCCTTCTGGTGCCCTGGGCAGTGCACTATAGCTAGTTCCTTAGGGCCCTGCACTGCTGAGAGAAGTTGGAGGATCTCATCTTTGTTCTTTATTTCTTTCCAGGTGGAGGTTAATAACCCCCTTTGCTGGTAAATAGCCCCATGCACATTTGCAGTGGCAAATGCATAGCGGCTATCAGTGTATATGGTGGCCCTTTTGCCTGTTGCTAGTTCCAATACTTTCGTAAGGGCAATCAGTTCTGCTTTTTGGGCTGATGTCAGTTCTGGGAGACCAGAGGAACAGATGACATTAATTTTGCTAACTACTGCTTCTCCAGCCCACCGCTTACCATCTTGGAGGAAGCTGCTGCCATCCATAAACCATACAACTTCAGGGCAAGGCAGTGGCTGATCCTTCAAGTCTCGTCGTATACTGGTTTCCTCTGCCAGTATGTGTTGACACTCATGAGCGACGGGTCTTGATGATTCTTCTGGCAGCAGTGTAGCCGGGTTGAGTGGAGCAGCGGGTCCCAGCGTGATTCTGTCTTTGTCAAGCAAGAGGTTCTGGTAGTGGGTTATTCTAGAGTTTGATAGCCACATCTCTGGAGGCTGACAGATGATGCACTCCAGGGCATGGGGGACTATAATCGTTAGCTTCTGTCCCAACGTTAATTTATCAGCATCTTTTATTAGAAGGGCTGCCGCTGCTATAGCTCTTAAGCAATGGGGCGACCCACTAGCCACTGGGTCCAGTTTATTTGATAAGTATTCTACCGGCCTTTTCCAAGGTCCCAAAGTCTCAGTGAGCACAACCCTTGCTATTCCTTTCTTTTCCTCGATGTAGAGAGTGAAGGGTTTTTCTATATCTGGGAGTGCTAAGGCCGGAGCAGATAGCAGCACCTTTCTTCTGACATTATCAAAAGCTTGTTGGTGCTCAGGGGTCCATTGGAAGTGGGCATCCCCCTTTATCAGCGGGTATAAAGGGGCAGCCAGAGACGCGAACCCAGGAATCCATAACCTGCAAAAGCCGGCAGTCCCAAGAAACTCCCTGAGTTGTCTCTTATTAGATGGGGGCAGTATCTGCACAAAGGTTCGTTTTGTGGGCTCAGTGAGCCATCCTTTGCCACCCCTAAGAGAATAACCCAGGAAGATTACTTCTTGCTGACAAATTTGGGCCTTTTTGGCAGAAGCCCTATATCCAAGCCGAGCAAGCTTGGAAAATAATGCTTGGGTCCCAGACTCATAGTTCTCTTTGGTGTCGGCTGCCAGTAGCAGACCATCCACATATTGGAGTATGGTGACATCGGGGTGTGCAGTTTTGAAGTCATTGAAGTCCTTGTGGAGGGGTTCATCAAAGAGAGTGGGAGAGTTTTTGAACCCCTGTGGGAGTCTAGTCCAGGTTAGTTGGACAGATGTTCCTTTTTCGGGGTCTATCCACTCAAAAGCAAACAGCAACTGACTGTCCTTATGTATGGGCAAGCAAAAGTGAGCATCTTTTAAGTCTAGCACAGTGTACCATTCCTGCTCCAGATTCAGAGCGCTAAGCAAATTATATGGATTCGGTACAGTGGGGTGAATGTCCTGCACTCTGTTGTTGATCTCTCTTAGGTATTGAAGCATCCGGTAGTCCCCAGTTTCTGGCTTTCTTACTGGTAGCAGGGGGATATACTAGGACAAATGACAGGGCCTTAAGACCCCAAGAGCCAGGTATTTCTGAATATGGGCCCTTATCCCATCCTTAGCTTCTTTGATTAGAGGATATTGTTTAACACTGATTGGAGAGATAGAGGCTTTTAATTCTACTACTATTGGAGGTTGTTATATGGCTAGACCTAACCCAGCAGTTTCTGCCCAGGCATTAGGATAATCTTTTATCCATTTCTGGGGTAGTTTGCCTGTTTGATCAGTCCTAGGAGGCGCGAAGTGTTGATGTTCATCTTCTACGAATGTTGTCAAAGCCATGACTATGGGAGTTTTTACTGAAGGCTTTAGAAACTCCACTTGGGGACCATCAGGGTTAAAGGTTATTCTAGCCCAGAGTTTGGTAAGCAGATCCCAGCCCATCAATGGGGCTGGGCATTCTTGGATTACTTGGAAAGCGTGGTGGACTTTTCCATTTCCTAGGTCCATAGTCCTCTTAGTTGTCCCAGCCCAATATCTACTGCCATTAGTACCTTTAACAGGGGACCATTTATTTGATAGGGGGCCCAGTGGGGTCTTAAAGGTTGATTATACTGCTCCTGTATCCACTTCAAAGTTCACTGGGGTCCCCTCCACTTTAAATGTTACCCTGAGCTCGGAGAGGGGATCCGAGCCCCGACTTTCCTAGTCCTCTTCTAGAGTCAGCACGGCGGACTGGCATCTCTGCTTCTTTTGGGGGCACTCTTTGGCCTAGTGTCCTGTTTTCTTTACAGTAGGCACAATGATCTGAGGCCAGGGGCAGCCATTGGCGGGGGCCCAGGTATCCCTTTCTGTCTCCCTGCTTTTTAACTTCTGGCATATTTGGTGCTCTGACCAGAACCTTAGTCAATACTTTAGTCTGCCTTTTGCTCCTTTCATCCTCCTTTTGTTCCCTTTCCGTCTCTCTCCTCTGTTCCCTTTCCTCCTCAGTTTCTCTCTTATAATATACTTTCTCAGCATCTCTTACTAAATCTCTCAAGGTCTTATCTTGTAATACATCTAGACGTTGTAACTTTCTCTTAATATCTAGGGCAGCCTGCTCGATAAAGGCCATTGCAACAGATGCTTGTTCATCCTCTGCCTGAGGATCAAAAGGAGTATATTTCCTATATGCTTCCATAATTCTCTCCAGAAACATAGAGGGAGACTCATTAGGCCCTTGGATAATCTCTCTTACCTTGGCCAAATTAGTCGGCCCTCTGGCGGCCACTCGGAGACCCGCTATTAGAGTCTGGCGATAAGTGGACAGATGCTACCTACATTTAATGGTGTTTGGGTGCCAGTTGGATCGGTTCATTGGCCTGTAGGGACGGAGAGGAAGCATCATAGGGGCTTCCGAGTTTTCTATTATCCGTCACCGGCGGGTTCCTTTAGGTGGCCCAGCTTCCTCCAGGGGAGGAGGGGTTGCTGCTGCTGCAGAGAAGTCCCCTGGAGTGCTTGGGTCTGGCCCAATTGCCTCTAGCGGCGGAGAGGCTGAGTCAGCGGCGAGAATATCATCTGGAACGTGTTGGGGGTTGGAGAGCGAGGGTAGAGGATAAGGAGGGGGAGGAGTGTCCAGTCTTGTGACTCAGGGAGAATGGAAGGAAGAGGGGGAGGAGTGGAAGGTTTGAATGATAGGATGCTGGGGGAAGGGGTATATGGCTGTTGATCTGGGTGGCCACGTGGCCCCGGCTGAAAGACAATATCTCTGACTTTTCGGATTAGAGGGAAGTAGAAGGATCCTTCTGGGGGGCCACCTGACTCCGAGAATGGGCCATTCTGAAGCACAGAGAATCTGCCAGGTACGGCATTTTACTGAAAAAGAAAGATTCTGGGCCCTTGAGCGGACATCAGTCCAATGATCAAGTGTCAGGGACAGAGAAGTGGAAGTGCTTTGTCCCATAATGAGAGTTACTGAAACAGGGACAGTGAAGACACAAACGCAACACAGACAAAGACAAACAGTAAACGTTTAACATGAGTCCAAGACAAAGATTAGAACTGAGTAACTGCCAAAACCTGATGGGTTAGACAATAAAGACAGCCCGTAAACTCAACATGAGTTCAGAACAATGACCAAAACTGAGTAGCCGGCAAAACCTGATGGGCTGGCGAACCGAATCCTGAAGCAAAATATAAACGAGTTGAGGAAATTAGTATTCCTTGATTTCTCTAGTCCTCTGGAGTGTCCCCCAGGAACGTGGCCTGTAGCTCTGTGACACATCTGTCAGCCACCATCAGAGAGAACTATTGCTCTTCACTGACAGCCACTTTGCCAATCCATAACCTGAAACCCAAAACCAGAAAGAGGTGCCTTACTTACCCCGAGAGGAGTCCATTGGGGTCTTTCGTCCGCCGCTGCCGGATATCTCACCTGGGGCCTCCAGATGAATAGGTGGGGCGAACGTCAGAGAAAAAGACCACCAAGAGGCTTTCTCATGCAACAGCAAAGGTTTTATTGGGGGTCCAGCATGCTGGGGCTCAGAGCTCACTTTAGAGGAGCAAAGAACAAAGAGCCCTGAGAACAACTTGAGCAGAGTTTATATACATTCTTTAGAGAGGGCAGGGACTTTACATACATCATAGCCTCCTTTAGCAATTCATCATATACCATGGGAAAATCAAATAACAACTCTAAAGCATGATTAGCACTTTCATTTGCGGGAACAATTCGGGCAGGGCGTGATTGGTCAGCCCTAAGAAGGGGTATACATTTAAACTGATTGGTTGAATACCTGAGATGTATACTTGCTGAGCCGCAGGGATTCTGGGAAAGGGTTGTTAAGTAACTAGGTAGTCAGGGAAGATTTCAACACACATCTATTGGGCAGATCCGGGAATTGTCTAAACTGCCACAGGAAAGTGCAGCTTGGAAAGTTTACAAACCTGGTTCTTTACATTTCAATTTCAATTTCAATTTCTTTTATTCTTTCAGAACCTTACAGAGAAAGGCAAGAGACTTAATCCACAATGACAGCTCTTTTGGCCATTTTGGTTTTGGATGCACACATGGGATCTTTCTTTCGATCCATCTGGTGCTGATAATCTAAGTCACAGCCTCACACAGGGCCAAGAGGCTAATTAAGACACAACCATTTTCAAAGCAATTACTACTCTGAGGTCAGTTACAGAACTCAGTCTCTGAGGAGAATCACACCAGTGTTCAAGGCTAGGTGCACCCAGTCATCTTTTCCAACCACCACATAAATGACCACAATTAAAACCAAAACAATCCCACATGGCCCTCATCTTCTTCCATAGAGTCACTCATCATAACCTCTGGCTGGAGGATTCCTTGAATGGCGCAGCTCAAGAGAGTGTCCAAAATAAGCTTCCTTGCCCCTCATTTGCCTAAACTCAGGGTGGCCTGGACACTCTTCCTGTGAACTAGGATTGATCACATAGGTCTGCCGCTAATACTGCTCTACTTCTCCAAATAGAGGCCTACTGACTGTCAGGTATAAATTCCTTATGTGATTTGGATTCATGATTAAACCCAAGCACCTCTGAAGAGCATGGAAGAACTCATTTGACCCAAAAAATCCCTACACTCCCTTGAAGAAGGTCAGGAACCTAACAGAGGAAGGCAAGAGACATCATCCACAATGACTTATGTTTTTGCCATTTTGGTTTTGGATGCACATATTGGATGTTTCTTTAGATCCATCAGGCGCTGAAAATCTAAGCCATAGCCTCTCACAGGGCCAAGAGGCTGATTCAGACACATGGCTTTCCAAAGCAATTAAGCAAAGAGCCACAGGTGATGCCCATTCATTTCCATTTGAAAACTGTTTCCTTCAGGCTTCACAAAGGGGTGGCCTGAGGCAAAGACCTTCCTGACATTCAGGGCAAAAGATCAATAGGTTAGCAAAAGGCCCAAAACAGGGTTTCTCCACTGAGGCTTTTCTGGTCACACTGATATCTGAGTTTTCTGAGATGCTCCAATTCCCTCCAGCTATCCAGAACATAGCCATGTCACAGAGTTTGGAGGTGGTACATATTTTGGACAAAAAACCATGAGCCTATTCTGGAGAGTGGCCAAAATTCAGGAAGAAAACAGAAACTTAGTAAGATAGTAGGTGTTGCCCATCGATAAGGCAACCTGCAGTCCATTACTAAAATGGACAGGATGAATGCTGGGAAGCTTTCTACTAGACAGGACACATCCATTGATGCATTTTCTTTTCTAATGTCTTCAACCATGGACACAGTGGGAGACACAGACACAGAAACACTTGCCTTGTCAAAGTTCTTTCTAGAAATAGTCCACTCCAAACCAAACACACCACCTTTCCTACCTATTCTCAGAACATGAGACAAAACCACAAACTCACACACACACTCAAAAAGGCACCTCCTTCCCCCAAGTAAGTCTGTGACTATCCAGAGTGTCCTTTGACTGGTGGGCCATTTTATGTTCCCCCAAAAAGGCCTGTCTTGTCTTAGATCTGGTCTCCTTGTCAAACACTGTGAAGTTGTCCGGAGCCTGTTCTGACCACTACATGCTTTCTCAGGGAAGGCCCGTCTTCAGAACTCTTCTCGCATTTGGCCATCCTCACATCAGTAGGTACCAAAAAAGACAGACTCTGTCCTTGGTAAATCCAAACATGTGAGCCCACTGGGACTGAGACTGGGACTGGCTCTGTGTGCCTGGCTTCCTGGATCCCAAATTCAGAGAGTTCCATCACCAAGGAAGTGAGGTAGGTCACTTATTTCAAGAATTTAATGAGTTCACTGCCTTGGCAACCACTTTGTTATAACAGTTGCTTCCAAGGGTCCCATGAGATGGAGGATACCCTACTTCCTCTGACACTTTCACTAGTTAGAATGGTATATCAACCATATGGAACCAGAAACAGCTCTCCACATTGTCCTGGTTTGGTCCATATTCTCTCCATTAAGAATAGAGAGGCTGATTCAGACACAACCCTTCATCCTGACAAGGTTGTTTGCCATGGAAGATGACTTTTGCTCTCTCAGGTCCTACATAGCTGCCTAATACTTCTCCAGGGATCATTTCTGCTTGGACCACTGAGTTTCTAAGCAGGTGGAAGATCCCCTACATTCCTGTATTGTAAGACAAACTCTGTCCCTGCTCTTCTGTAAAGGTAGATTGAGGAAACAGTGTATGGTTAGGGTTAATAACAGGTTCGATTTTGGGGAGGAGTCATTCTGTTGGATGAATAATGGTATTGGGAACCTGCGATATTTACAAGAATATATAGGTAAAATATAAGTATGGAAACAGAAATCTAGGTATGATTTGAAGCCCAGAAGGACATTGGGACCGTCATTGGGATACTTAGCTTTGAATTATGTTCTGCACAGATGTCTCAGATAAATCGATATAAAATGTTATAGGACCTTGTACCTTGGATGATTGAATGTTGAAGAGAACATCCAGGATAAAAGGGATAGTTGGTAGTATTAGGAAGACAGTTTGTAAGTTTAAAAAGAAGAGTGAGTATAAGTTTTGGACCAAAAATTCTTTAGCAATAGGGTTTCGGGTAGAGAGTGAATATGAATGTCAGAACGTGTGAAGAATCAGTCACAATGATGAACTGGGGAAAATACGTAGGAAAGCAGATATCCATAGAGACATTAGGAAATCATGCAAAGTGTAAAGTGAGTGATTGGATTAGACATTTTCAATATGATTGAGTTTCAGTATATAATCTTAGGAAAAAACAAATATGTAGTCCCCAAAAAGATTGACAAGTGGGAGCATTAGGCAGCCTGGACATGGATGTTTTTAGTAATCCATGTTCATTTTCCATTTAGACTTTGGTAGAATCATAAGTGTGATGTTTGCATTTTCTGACCAGAATATTACTGTGATAAAATGTATATGTGGATCAGGTAACATGAGTATTTCTTCCACCATTTCTTGGAGCCATATTTTGAAGATGTATAAATTAGTATTGTGGGTAAAAATAGATGTACCCTGTGTCTATGAATATAGAGATAATGCATGAATAGAGCGTAGTGTGAATAAATAATATTACTTGTTCCAACTTTAAATAATGGATTAAATTGATATCTAAAAATATTCAGGAAATCTTATATTGATATACATACATTCATTTCAACCAGTAATACATCTAATGGTAATATTAGGGTTGTGGTTTATCCTGAAGTGTGTGTGAGTTTTGCTTCAAAATGATTATGGAAATCAAATATAATATTTTTGGAAAGAAGTCTCATGAAAAGACCAGTCAAGAAACATGGAGGAATACTTGTGTTCTGAAGCAGGAAGTGATTGACATTGAAACAAATGTCTAAAAATTTGTGAACTTGTGGATAAAATATATATCCTACGATGTGCATAAACTGCAGAAATAGTAATGTACCATTGTTGAATAAAAATGAACGTCAAATTATATGTCATGTCCCATAGGAGTCTACTTGCGTTGATATTAAACTGGGTCAGTTACTCTAGAAATATTAGGATTTGTGTGCAGCTTTCACTGAAGTCAGTTTTCAGTACTAGGAAACAAATATATATTTCAAGTTGATGAATAATTCTGAGAATAATCTTGTGAAAAATCGATTATAAATCTAAATACATCAACATGAATAAATTTAGGGAGTATATATAAGACACATATATTTCATATTTTGAAAAATCTGGAGAGTATGTGTATATATATATATATATATATATATATATATATATATATATACACACACACAAAACATACACACAGACTATAAAAAGTAGCAATACATATGCTAATCGAAATTCATCATTGAATATATATAATTCACATATGCAAAAATAATTATTTTACTGAACATGGATTTTTGTATAATGTTTTTCTATTAGGAAACTCACCCATAGGTTGAATTTTCAGTTTCAACAGCGTTTAGGAGGAGGGATCTCTTCTCACAATTTGTATCTTCCAAGTCAGACAACACAAAAAAATTAACCTGTGATACCAGGTAGGATTCTATATGTGCATATAAATATACATGTGCTGAATAGTCTATAGAGAAAGGGAGACAGGAATTCACATATTAGTTAATTTTAAAAACACATGGAGAATTATTTTAACCAAAAATTGACTAGATTTATAACACCTACCCTTTATCATGTAAAAGGCATGTCCAAATATACACCATGCCTCCACTGAACTGCATGTATTTCTATTTTGTTTTGGTTATTTTTCCTCCATCATATTAGGATTAGTAGTCAGAGTCTAGTAGGGTATGGGTTAGTGTCATGGTTTCAGTATTTTGATTGGAAAATAAGAAAATGAATCCAATGTGTATGCAAATATGTGCCACACAAAAATATTCCCACTCTCATCCAGAACAATGAATTGCCATTACCTTCACCCCAAATAAGACACAATTAGAGGAGAAGAGTTAGAAAATCTGTGAAAACATATATGGAATGGAACATAATCAGGAGTTCACAACCTTGGAGGTGGTAGAGGAGTTTCCAAAAGTTAGGGTCAGTGTAAACACTCCACAAACATGGAGCTCTGCTGGCCTAAAAACTTCTTGAGAAACTGTCTCTGAGTTCGGGCACTTGAAATATATGTTGTTGTCAGGAGCTTTAGGTTCATTTGTAGTGAGACCATCAAAGATGGGTCTGCATCTATGTGACCTGGAGAACATGGTTTCTTTTTTTTATTGAACATAAGGGAGCAGTGCTGAATTCTCTCTTTGTAGGTAAACTGTGGCCACTCGGGTCTAAGTGTCTCCCCATGTGGACTGTGAAGCCATTTGGTCATCCTCCACTTTTTGTGGTGTTTCTTGCTGCTGCACTGGGAGTATGGTATTTACTTAACGAAATACAATGAGTTCAACTGGGACAAAATGCTAGAGTGAGTTCTGTCATGTGTGGTGGGTCAGGTTCTCCAGGAGAATGCACCAACAAGTCTTCTATCCAACATAGCTTGTCCCCTTGACCATAGCAACCTGTTTCTTAAAATTGACGTTAAACCTCTCCATATAACGAGATGCCTTTACATATAAGGGTCTGCTGGCTACACTATTTCAGTCACAAGCCATTTGGAAGCCAATGGAAGATCCACATGACCCCACCACAGATATTTTATCACACACCTTCACACCACAGCTCTAGGCCCACTACTCAGCAGGCTCCAACTTACTGGCATCTCTGTTCTACACCATTTTCATAAAACCAAGTCAATTAAGCCACTGTCTGGTACACTCATGATCAGAAACAGGACATCCAAAGATTCTCCAGTGCCACCTGGTCATAGGAAATTCAAATATATCATGGTATTTATCTGGGATTAGGAAGATAGACGGTAGGATTAAAAAGAAGGGTGAGTAAAGGATTTGGACATTAAGTTCTGCTTCTCCAATTTGAGGCGTATTGTCATGCATGGGCGACTCTCATGCCTGGCCTCCAAAAATCCCAACACAATTCATAGCAATACATCTCTAAGGTCATTTCCAAAACTCCGTTTCTAAGGGGAATCACAGCAGAGTTCAAGCCCAGGTGGACCCATTCATCTCTTCCAACTGCCACACAAGTGACCACAATTAAAAACAAAACACTCCCACATGGCCCTCATTTTCTTCCATGTAGACACTCATCATAATCCCTTGCTAGAGGTTTCCATGAGGGACACAGTCCAAGACAGTGTCCAAAATAAGCTCCCTTCCCCCTCATTTGCCTAAAGTCAGGGTGGCCTGGGCACCCTTCCTGTGAACCAGGAGTGATCAAATAGGCCTGCCATTAATGCTGCTCTGCTTCTCGAATTTGAGGCCTACTGACTGTGGGGTTTAGATACTTTATGTGAATTGGAGTCATGAGAAAACCCAAGAATCTCTGGGCTTCCCTCTGCAGGGCTTTGAAGAACCCATTTGAGTGAGTCTAGGAGTTGGACCAAAAGTTCTTTAGCAATAAGGTTTTGGTGAGAGAGTAAATGTAAATGTCAGCACATTTGAAGGGTCATTCCCAATGATGAACTGGAGAAAAGGTATTTGAAAGCAGATATCAATGGAGACATTAGGAAATCAGGCAAAGTACAAAGTGAGTGGTAGCATAAGACATTATTAACAGGGTTGAGTTTGAATATATAATCTTAGGAAGAAACAGATATGTAGTCACCAATAGGAATAATATTTGAGAGCATTAGGGAACCAGGACATGGATGTTGTTAGTAATACATGCTCACATTCAATTTAGGCTTTGATATAGTCATAAGTGTGACCCTTGCATTTTGTGTCAGGAATATTACTGTGATGAAATGTATATGTATATCAGGTGACTAGAGTATTTTTTCCACCATTTCTGAAAGCAATATTTTAAAGACTTATAAATTAGTATTGGGGATACAAATACATAGACCCTGGGTCTATGAATATAGAGATGATGCCTTAATAGACCATACTGTGAATAAATAATATAACAGGTTCCACTTTTAATATTGGATTGAATTGATATCTGAAAATACATAAGAAATTTTATGTTGATATACAATCATTCATTCCAAACAGTTATACATCTAATGGTAATAATAGAGTTATGGTTTATCATGATGGGTGTGTGAGTTTGCCCCAAAAGTGATTATGGAAATCGAAAACAATGTGTTCAGAAAGAAGTCTCATGAAAAAACCAGTCAAGAAAGCTGGAGGAATACATGTGTTCTGAAGCAGGAAGTGATTGAAAGTGAAACAAATGCCTATAAATTTGCTAAATTGTGGAAGAATTATATATCGTATGATGTGCATAAAATGAAGAAAACTAATATACCAGTGTTGAATAAAAATGAACGTCAAAATAGACATCATGGAACATAGGAATCTACTTGCACCGATGTTAAACTGGGTAAGTTACTGTAGAAATATAAGCATTTGTATATACCATTCACTGAATTTAGTTTTCAGTACTAGGAAACAGATATGTAGTTCAGGTGGATGAATATTTCTGAGAATAATCTTGTGAAAAGTTGATTAGAAATCCAAATATATGAACATTAATGAATTTAGGAGTGTATAATAAGACACATATATTTTACATTTTGAAAAATCTGGAGAAAATATATATATATATATATATATATATATATATATATATATATATATATACACACACACACACAAAACCCACACAGAGCAATTAAAAAGTAGCAATATATATGCCAATCAAAATTCATCATGAAATTTATATGATCCACATATCCAAAAATATTTATTTTACTTAACATGAATTTATATATAATGTTGTTCAACTAGGAAGCTCCCCCATAGGTTGAATTTTCTGTTCCACAATTTGTATCTGTCAAGTTGGCCACCTCACAAGTATGTACGTGTGATGCCAGGTAGGATTCAATATGTGCATATACAAATACATGTGCTTAATAGGCTACAGAGAAAGGGAGACAGGAATTCACATATTTGTTAACTTTAAAAACACACGGAGAACTACTTCAATTAAAAATTGACTAGATTTATAAATCCAAACCTATATATTGCAAAAGGCAAGCCCAACTATACACCACCCTTCCTCTGAACTGCTTGTATTTCTATTCTGTTTGAGTTATTTTTCTCCATCACATTAGGATTAGTAGTCAGAGTCTAGCAAGCTATGGGTTAGTGTCAGGGAATCAGTATTTCGAATGGAAAATTGGAAAATGAACACAATGTGTATGCAAATATGTGCTACAGAAAAATCTTCCCATTCTCTTCCAGAAAAATTTATTGTAATTAACTCCGCCCCAAGTAATACAGAATTAGAGAAGAAGAGTTAGAAAATCTGTGAATACATATCTGGAATGGAATATGCTCAGGAGTTCACAACCTTGGAGGTGTTAGAGGAGTTTCCCAAAGTAAGGGACACGGTAAACATTTCTCAAATGTGGAGCTCTGGTGCCCTAAAGACTTCTTGGGAAACTGCCTATGTGGTTGGGCACTTGAAATATATATTGTTTTCAGGAGCTTTTGATTTCTTTCTAGTGAGACCATCAAAGCTGGGTCTGCATCTATGTGACCTGGAGGACATGGATTCTTATTTTCCAATGTACATGAGTTAGCAGTGCTGAATTCTCTCTTTGTAGGTAAACTGTGGCCATTGTGGGCTAAGTGTCTCCCTGGGGGACTGTGAAGCCATTTGGTCATCCTCCAATTTTCATGGTGTTTCTTGCTGCTGCACTGGGACTTTGGTATTTGCTTCACGATATACAGGAGTTCAAATGGGACACAGTGGTGGAGGGAGTTCAGTCTTGTGCGGTGGGTCAGGGTTCTCAGGAGAATGCACCAAGCAGGCTTCTATCCCTCATAGCTTGCCCCCTTGTCCATAGAAACCTGGTTCTGAACATTGCCCTGAAACCTCTCCATATAACAATATGCCATTTCATTGAACATTCTGCTGGCTGCACCATGTCAGTCACAAGCAATTTGGAAGCTAATGGCAGATTGACATGGCCTCACAAAGATGTTTTATCATACACCTTCCCACCTCTGCTCTAGGCCCACCACTCAGTAGGCTCCAACTTACTGGTATCTCTGTTCTACACCATTTTTATGAATCCCAGTCAATCAAGGCACTGCCTGATAGATTCATGAATGATGTAGGACATCCAAATGTTCCCAGTGCGACCAGGTCATGGGAAATTCAAAAATTTCATGGTATTTATCTAGGCATTTTTCAAGGATGAAGTTGGAGGCACTGTGGGTTTTAATTCATTCGGGAACCATTAAATGGTGAGGATGCTCATTTCAATGAACGCTATCGAGAACTCTCACAGGCAAGACTTTCCAAAGAGTGGCCAAAAGGTCACATGAAGCCAGGCTCATTGAGGTCTACAATGTGAGGTCCATGTTTGTTTTGATTCTCAACTATGGCTGACATGCCTTTAATAATAAAATCATGTGATATCCTGGCTGAGATTCCCAGTGCTCTGTGGAAAGGTACCCTGGGCCTATATCTCAGTTTCCATGGGCGACTCTCATGCGTGTCCTCCTAAAATCCCAACACAAGTCATGGCAATACTTCTCTGAGGTCAGTTACAGAACTCACTCTCTAAGGGGAATCACGCCACTGTTCAAGCCCAGGTGGACCCAGTCTCCTCTTCCAACCGCCACACAAATGAAAACAATTGAAACCAAAAAAAATCCCACATGGCCCTCATTTTATTTCATATAGACACTGAACATAACCTCTTGCTAGAGGTTTCCATGAGGAGCACAGTACAAGACAGTATCCAAAATAAGCTCCCTTGCCCCTCATTTGCCTAAAGTTTGAGTGGCCTGGACACCCTTCCTGTGAAACAGGAGTGATCCAATAGGCCTGCATTTAATACTGCTCCACTTCTCCAATTTGAGGCCTACTGACTGTGGGATTTAGATTATTTATGTGTATTGGAGTCATGATAAAACTTAAGCACCAATGGACTAGCCTCTGCAGGGCTTTAAAGAACTCAATAGACCCAAAGGATCCTTATTCTCACTTGATGGAGGTCAGGAAACTTCAGAGAAAGACAAGAGAATTCACCCACAATGACTGCTCTTTTGGCCATTTTGGTGTTGGCTGCATACATGGGATCTTTCTTTACATCCATCAGGTGCTGACAATCTAAGCCACAGCCTCACACTGGGCCAAGAGCCTGATTCAGACACATCCCTTTCCAAAGCAATTAAGCAAAGAGACACAGGTGATGCCCATTCATTTCCATTTGAAAACGGTTTTCTTCAGGCTTCACAAACGGGTTGGCCTGAGGCAAAGTCCTTCCTGACTCAGGGGAAAAGAACAATTGTTAAGCAAAAGGCCCAACCACGGTTTCTCCACTGAGATGTTAGTAGTCACACTGATATCTGAGTTTTCTGAGATGCTCGCCATTCCCTTCAGCTATCCAGTATATGGCCATGTGACAGAACTTGGTGGTGGTACATATCTTGGACACAAAACCATGAGCCTATTCTGGAGAGTGGCCAGAATTCAGGAAGAAAACTGGAACTTAGGAAGATAGCAGGTGTTACCCATTGATTATGCAAGCCCTGGTCCATTCATTAATTGGGCAGGATGAATGCTCGGAAGCTTTCTAATAGACAGGACACATCCATTGATGCATTCTTTTTTTCTAATGTCTACAAACACGGACACAGTGAGATACACAGACATAGAAACACACGCCCTGTGAAACGATTTACTAGAAACATTTCACTCCACACCACAAAACCGTCTTTCCTACCTATTCTCAGAACATGAGACAAAACCACAAACCCACACCAACACCCAAAAAGGCACCTGCTTCCCTCAAGTAGGTCTGTGACTATCCAGAGTGTCCTCTGACTTCTGGACCATAATATGTTCTCCCAAAATGGCCTGTCCTTTATCAGATCTTGTCTCCTTGGTCAACTCTGTGAAGTTGTCAGGAGCTAGTGGTGAGCCACTACCTGCTTTCTCAGGAATGGCCCCTCTTCAGAGCTTTTCTGGTATTTGGCCATTCTCACATCAGTAGGTACCAAGAAAGATTGACTCTGTCCTTGGTAAATCCAAACAAGTGAGCCCACAGGGACTGTGACTGAGACTGGCTTGGATGCCTGGCTTCCTGGATCCCATGTTCAGAGAGTTCCATCACCACGGAAGTGAGGTGAGGTCACTTCCTTCAGGAACTGAATGAGTTCACTGGCTTGGCAACCACTTTGTCCTAACAGTTTCTTCCAAGGGTCACATGAGATGGTGGCTGCCCCAACTTCCTGTGACACTTTCACAAGTTACATTGGTATATCAACCATAGGAACCTGGGAACAGCTCTCCACAGAGGCCTGGTTTGGTCCATCTTCTCTACATTAGGACGAGAGAGGCTGATTTGGACACAACCCTTCATCCTGGCCAGGTTGTTTGTCATGTAAGATGACTTTTACTCTCCCAGGTCCTTCATAGCTGCCTACGTCTTCTCCAGAGGACATTTCTGCATGGACCTTTGAGGTTCTCAGCAGGTGGAAGATCCACTACATTCCTGTATTGTAAGACTAACTCTGTCCCTCCTCTCTGTAATGTTAGATTGAGGGGAAAGTGTACGGTTAGTGTTAATAACATTTTCGATTTGGGTTAGGAATCATTCTGCTGGATGAATAATGGTATTGGGAACCTGTGATATGTATGAGAATATATAGGTGAAATACATGTATGAAAACAGAAATCTAGGTAAGTTTTGAAGCCCAGAAGAGAATTGGGCCCTTGATTGGGATACTTAGCTTTGAATTAGGTTCTGCACAGATGTGTCAGATTAATCAATATTCAATGGCCTAGGACCTTGTACCTTGGATGATTGAATGTAGAAGAGAACATCCAGTCAAAAAGGGATAGTCGGTAGTGAAAGGTTAATAAAATAGGTACTTGTCACTTCCTGTTTCTCTGTATGCTTAACAAAACACTTTTGAAATCTTGAGAACTCTTTGCTAATCTTGTTCCCAGAATGTGCTCTCCCCAACTGCCAAACTGCAGAATGTACTCCCTCACCCGTGTGCATGCACACTGCCCACTCACCCGGACCCATCAATAAACTTTCCTCCCTGCCCTCTCCAAGAAAATTATATAAACTCTGCTTAAGGTGTTCTCAGGGCTCTCATCTCTTTTCAATTGAGCTCTGAGCCCCAGCATGCTGGACCCCCAATAAACCCTTTGCTGTTGCATGTGACAATCTCTTTGTGGTCTCTTCCTCCAAGGCTTGCCCGACCTTTTCATATGGAGGTTCCACTGAAATCCAGCAGCGGCGAATGTGAGACCCCATGTGTCGTGGCTTTCACTATTTGTGTATCTTTCATTTTGGGACAGAGCACTTCAATGCCTCTGTCCCTGACCATTGATCACTGGCCCAAAGTCCACATAAGGGCTCAGAATCTTTTTTAATTAGTAAAACACTGGACCTGGAAGACGCTCTGTGCCTCAGAATGACCCACCTTTCGAGTTGGATGGCCTCTAGAAGCATCTTTCTACTTCCCACTAATTTAAAAAGTTAGAGATATTGTCTTTTAGCCAGGGCCACATAGCCATCTGGATCATTCCGCCATATATCTTAACTTTGCAGGACCTCTGCAAATCTCCTCCTCCATGGGTGAAGCCTTTCCTTACTGCTGCCCCTGCTCCTACTCCTTCCCCCATGATCTCTCAAACCCTCTGCTCTTCTTCCTTCTCCACCCTCTGTTCTCCCTGAGTCAAAAGATTTGACTCTACTGGATTCTCCTCCCCCTCCTTATCCCCTGCCCTCTTCCCCCAATCCCCAACACCCTCTAAGTGATTCCCCTGCTGCTGACTCAGCCTCTCTGCAATTGGAGGAGCACAGCACCCTCCAGATAGCTCCCCAGTGGCACACACAGCCCTTCCTTCCCTTGAGGAAGCTGGCCCGGCTATAGGAACTCGCCAGCAGTGAATAGTTGAAAACACTGGAACTCCCATGATGCTCCCCCTCCATCCCTGTGGGCCAAAGATTGACGACGGCCATGGGGGAAAAAATGCAAGCCTACCAGTTTTGGCCATTCTCCTCTTCAGACGTACATAATTGGAAATATAACAATCCCCCTTTTTCTGAGCACCCCACCTGGCACACAGGTCTGGTTGAGTCATTGATGTTTTCACACTAGCCTACTTGAGATGACTGCCAACAACTCATAGGGACTGTCTTCATGACAGGGGATCAAAATAGAATACTCCTGGAAGCTGGAAAAAAATATCCTCTGACCAGATGCGTGACTGACACAACTTCCCAAGATAATCAAAGCCAGCTTTCCTTTGAACCAACCCAACTGTGGCCCCCAAATCTTTGAAGGTAGGGAGCATCTGTTCACTTATCACTGGGCTCTAATAGTGGGTTTCCGTGCGGCCGCTAGGCGACCAACTAATTAGGCCAAGGTAAGAGAGATTATTCAAGGGCCTGAAGAACCTCTCTCTATGTTTCTAGAGAGAATTATGGAGGCATATAGAAGATATACTCCTTTCAATCCTCAGGCAGAGGATCAAAAGTCATCTGTCACAATGGCCTTTATTGGGCAAGCTGCCCCAGATATTAAAAGAAAGTTAAAATGCTTAGATGGATTACAAGATATGACTTTGAGAGATTTAGTCAGAGAAGCCGAGAAGGTATACTTTAAGAGAGAAACTGAGGAAGAGAAGGGAACAAAGGGAGGATAAAAGAAACAAAAGACAGACTAAGGCGCTGACTAAGGTCCTGGTCACAACAACAAATAGGCCAGAAATTAAGAAACAGGGAGACAGGAAGGGATACCTGGGCCCACGCCAGAGGCCACTCCTTGCCTCAGATCACTGTGCCTACTGTAAAAAAAAGGACACTGGGCCAAAGAGTTCCCTAGAAAGAGACAGCCACTCCTGCCAGCCATTCTGACTCTTGAGGATGACTCCAAAAGTCGGGGCTATCATCCCCTCCCGGAGCTTAGGGTAACTTTTGAAGTGTAGGGGACCCCAGTAAACTTTGAAGTGGATACAGGGGCAATATACTCAGCCCTTAAGACCCCATTGGGCCATCTATCAAATAAAAGGTCTCTAGTTCAAGGGGCAAATGGCAGTAAGTATCGGGCTTGGACAACTAAGAGGACCATGGACCTGGGAAAAGGAAAATCCATCAATCCTTCCTAGTAATCACAGAATGCCTGGCCCCATTGATGGGCAGAGATCTGCTCACCAAGCTCTGGGCCAAAATAACTTTTAACCCTGAAGGCAACCAAGTGGGATTTCTAAATCCTTCAGTAAAAACTCCTATAGTCATGGCTCTAACTATGTCAGTAGAAAATGTACATCAACTCACTCAACTTTGTTCAAAGAAACTGCAGGCATTCCTGAAGGATCAAGAACAGAGTTTTCCACTAACCAAATCACAGCGAAAGGACTGAATGGGTAACAAAAGCCTGTCGGGTCCATCAATTGGTTTATGCTTACCCTTCCAAGCTTCCTGGAGGAAAGCACCTAGGAGGAAAAAGACCAGGACAATTCTGGGAAGTGAACTTTACTGAAATTAAGCATGCAAGGTATGGACTTAAATATCTCCTAGTCTTTGTAGATACATTTTCAGGATGGATTAAAGCCTTCCCCACCAAAAAAAAAGAAAGAAAGAAAGAAATAAAGAAAGAAAGAAAGAAAGAAAGAAAGAAAGAAAGAAAGAAAGAAACAGCACAAATGGTGGTCAAGAAGATCCTGGAAGATTTTTTTCCAAGATACGACCTGCCTAAGGTAACAGAGTCTGATAATGGACCTGCATTCATGACCCAGGTACGTTAGGGGTTAGCCAGTACCCTGGGGATTACATTGTGCTTATAGACCACAGAGTGCAGGACAGGTAGAATGAATGAATAGAACCATTAAAGAGACCTTAATGAAATTAAGCTTAGAGACCGACATAAAAGATTGAACAATGCTTCTGCCTTATGCAATGTTTCATGCAAGAAATTCTCTCTCTGTTTCTTTGTGTAACCTCACCCACTATGAAATTCCCTATGGGGCCCCTATTCCAGTAAGGGACCTAACCCCAACTCTAAGACCTAACGATCCCTTCCACACCACCATGCTTGACAGACTTACAGCTGTTGAAAGAACTCAGCGATACCTGTGAAAACAGCTGGCCACTGCCTACCAACCTGGAGATGAGGGGACTCCACATCAATATCAAGTAGGAGACTTTGTCTATGTAAGACAAGATCAGGTGTCATCGCTGGAACCCCACTGGAAAGGACCATACCAGGTTCTACTTATAACATCTACAGTGGTAAAGGTAGACAGAATCACTTCCTGGATCCTGGCCTCTCATCTCAAGCCTGCACCCTGTCCAGACTCTGCCTGGAAACTGGAAGAGACTGGTAACCCTTTCAAATTGTGTATTCGCCAGGTGGATGAAGCTATAGAGTCTCTCCTTGACCACCAGTAGTTCTAACCCTCATCAGCCCTTTCAGCAGCGATGGCTGATCAAAAATCCTACTGGAGAAGAAGTATAATCTATCTCACATATAGCCCACTTTGGGACCTGGTGGCCATTTCTCCACCCAGACATTTGTTAGCTGGCTATAGGTCTTTCCTATTAGGATATCCCTGATGAAGAGGATCCCACTAAAATTCCATTAAATACCTTTTGTACCATAAATAATGGAAACAAACATTATGGATGTCGGGACAAGTAAGCCAGGTGCAGGTTGGCTAGCCTAGATTACTATGTTTGCCCGGCAGACAATCAAAGCCACAAACAGCAACAGCTGTGTGGAGGAAAAGCCAATTTCTTCTGTAAGTCATGGGGATGTGAGCATACAGGGGCTTCCTGATGGAACCCGAACTCCTCATCAAATTCTGTACACAGCATTGGCCATATGACCAATTAGATAACCAAAACCCATGGCCCCCAGAGGGGTCTCTAGATCCTCAAATACTGTGTGACCTTTTTAACTTCTGCAAGTGCTCAAAAGGGTAAAAGCAGATTCCCCTATGTGGAGGCCTTTTCCCTCCTTCGCTCACATCCTGAACTATGCTTCTCCAATAGATCCTCACCCTCAGCCTTCTTCTCCAGACTATCTGCTGTCACTCCAAACTCAGCAACCTGATTTCTTCCCTTCAATTACTAGATCAAAAACCCAAACCAACACCGGTTCTCAGACCATTGCCCCCTGGCTGAGAAGCAGGTACTGAGGTACCCCTCCACCGACTCACTCCTCTCTTCTCTTGTCACTGCCCGCACTGGGTCCCACCAGGTCCTCTTTCCAGCTAACCCATAGCTCAAACCAGCTGAGGAGAGCCCTCAGACCCTTATCCAAATGTAATGAAAATGGCCTTTAAAGTTGGTCTTTCATCACTGAAAACAGGTTACTAAAAATTTAAAGTCCCTCACAGGCTTTGTGGATACTCACTCCCTTCTTCCCCTCTGCTCTAGCTGTTCTACTGCTCAAGTTTTCTTGCTAGGAATATCCCAAACCCCTTTCCCATTATTCTTTTACATCTCTCCTTTCTCATTCTCAGATCCATGAAGCTGCTCTAAGCCCCGACTTCTCTGTCTCCCCCCTCTGTACCAGGCCCACAGAAAAGTTTTCACTGACCTTCTCCAGGAGTCTTCACCATGGCTGACTTTAGGACTTTCAGCAAAAAAGTCCCTATAAACGATTTCAGTGTAGATAACCTTCCTCTTTTAATGTTGCCCTGTTCCACTTGGCCACTGGCTAAAAATAATCAGCACTCCTAAGCTAGACACCCCCTTACTAGTTTTTCACAAAATATGTGAACAATTCCTCTGGCCTTGAAATGGGGCTTCACAGAGATGGCAACATTTCTAAGATAAAGAAGTTACCATCTGGGCTCCATGGTAACAGCTGGCAAGGGGAAAAAAGAACGGGAAGTAAAAGCTCTCCCCCACCCAGTTGTCCTTGAAAAGTTAACTTGCCCAGAACAGAGAAAAAAAAAACAGAAACAAAAACAGCTTTTTGTGAACTTCTGCAGAGTGTGATCTTCTGAGCCACTTCTCTTACATGTTGGGTACAAAATTCTGAAACTACCTAAACTTGGAATTCAGAAGATTAATTGATTACAACCGAAGCAATGCCCTCTGAATCTGGGTGCAACCAAATAGGACTGTTTCACTGTCTTTGGTGCTATCTTAGGTGCCTTGCCTTGACCGTCCCTACAACAGTATAATTCTATATACTAAAACATTGTTGATGTTTTCATGAAATGAAAAACGGATGTGATTAATTGTGTAATGGTGCATATGTTACCCAGAATGCTCTATCATGACGCAGGTTCATTTGAAGATCGAATAGGTGGGACATACAACCCGGTTTCACTGGGAACATATGTCCCTCACTTTAGCCATCCTATAAAGAATAGGAGTTGCCACAAGGGTTGGCACAGGAACCACTGCCCTGGTCCATGGGACACAACAAATGACCCAGTTAGAAGCAGAAATAGACCAAAACTTAAATATATTAGAAACCTCCATAACAGCTTTGCAGGAATCTTTAACCTCTCTCTCTGAAGTTCTTTTACAGAACAGTTGAGGGTTGGACCTCCACTTCATGAGTGAAAGGGACCTTTGTGCTGCATTGAGGGAAGAATGTTGTGTGAAGTTGTCAGAAGCCAGTGGTGAGCTACTACCTGCTTTATCAGGAAAGGCCCCTCTTCTTAGCTTTCCTGTCTTTTGGCCATCCTCACATCAGTAGGTACCAAGAAAGACAGACTCTGTCCTTGGTAAATCCAAATAAAGTGAGACCACTGGGACTGGGACTGGGACTGGTTGTGCTTGCCTGGCTTTCTGAATCCCACGTTTAGAGAGTTCCATCACCCAGGACGTTATGTGAGGTAACCTCAATCAGGAAGTGAATGAAGTCACTGCCTTGGCAACCACTTTGTCCTAAGAGTTGCTTCCAAGGGTCCCATGAGATGGAGGGTGCCCCTACTTCCTGTGACATTTTCACACGTTGGAATGGTATATCAACCATAGGCACCCGAGAACAGCTCTCCACACAGGCCTGGTTTGGTCAATCTTCTCTACATTAAGATGAAAGAGGCTGAAAAAGACACATCCCTTCATTCTGACCAGGTTGTTTACCATGGAAGTTAAGTTTTCCTCCCTCAGGTCCTTCATAGCTGCCTACAACTTCTCCAGAAATCATTTCTGCATGGTCCTTTGAGGATCTCAGCAGGTTGAAGATCCCCTACATTCCTGTAGTGTAAGACCAACTTTTTCCCTGCTATTCTGTAAAGTTACATTGAGGGAACAGTGTATGGTTAGGGTAATAACAGGTTTTATTTGGGATAGGAATCATTCTGCTGGATGAATAATGGTATTGGGAACCTGTGATATTTACAAGAATATATAGGTGAAATATAAGTATAAAAACAGAAATCTAGGTAAGATTTGAAGCCCAGAAGAGCATTGGGCCCTTGATTGGGATACTTAGCTTTTAAATATCTTCTAAACAGATGTCTCAGATAAATCGATATACAATGGCATAGGACCTTGAAAATTGGATGATTCAATGTAGAAGAAAACATCCACTCATATAGGCATAGTTGGTAGGATTAGGAAGATAGTCAGTAGGTTTAGGAAGAAAAGTGAGTATAGGATTTGGACAAAAAGTTCTTTAGCAATAGGGTTTGCGGTAGAGAGTGAATGTAAATGTCACCACATGTGAAGAGTCAGACACAATGATGAACTGGGGAAAATATATGGGGAAGCAGATATCAATGGAGATATTAAGAAATCAGGCAAAGTATAAATTGAGTGATAGGATTAGACATTTTCAACAGGGTAGAGGTTGAGTATAAAATCTTAGAAAGAATCAAATATTTAGTCAAAAATAGGATTGACATTTGAGAGAATTAGGCAATCTGGACATGGATATTGTTAGTAATCCATGCACACTTTCCATTTAGGCTTTGGCACAGTCATAAGTGTGAACTTTCCATTTTGTTTCCAGAATATTACTGTGATAAAGTGCATATGTAGATCAGGTGACATGAGTATTTCTTCCACCATTTCTGTGGGCAATATTTTGAAGGTGTATAAATTAGTATAGGGTGTACAAATAGGTGTTCCCTGTGTCTAGGAATATAGATAAAATGAATGAATAGACCATACTGTGAATAAATAATATTACTGGTTCCAACTTTAAATATTGGATTGAATTGATATTTACAAATTTACAGGAAATCTTATATTGAGATACATACATTCATTACAACCATTTATACATCTAATGGTAATATTAGGTTTATGGTTTATCATGAAGAGTGTGTGAGTTTTGCTTTAAAAGTGATTATTGAAATCTAAAATAAAATGAAGTATCATGAAAAGACCAGTCAAAAAACATAGAGGAATACTTGTGTACTGAAGCAAGAAGTGATTAAAAGTGAAACAAAAGCCTATCAATTTGCAAAATTGTGAATGAAATATATATCCTATGATGTGCATAAACTGAAGAAATAGTCATGTAACAGTGTTGAATAAAAATGAAGGTCAAAATACACATCATGTCCCATAGGAATCTACTTGCATTGATGTTAAAGTGGGTCAGTTACTGTAGAAAAATTAGGACTTCTATGCACCATTCACTGAATTTTGATTTCAGTACTAGGATACAATATGTATTTAAGGTGGATGAATATTTCTGAAAATAACTTTGTGAACATTTGGTTATAAATCCACATTCATGAATATGAATGCATTTAGGGATTGTATAATAAGACACATATATTTTACATTCTGAAAAATCTGGAGAGTGTGTGTGTGTATGTATGTATATATATATACATACATACACACACACACTCTCCAGATATATATATATATATATATATAGAGAGAGAGAGAGAGAGGCATTAAAAGGTAGCAATATACATGCCAATCGAAATTCATCATGAAATATATAACATCCATAGATCCAAAACTATTCATTTTACTGAACATGGATTTATGTATTATATTGTTCAACAAGGAAGCTCACCCATAGTTTTAATTTTCAATTCCAACAACGTTTAGGAGGAGTGACCTCTTCTAAAAATTTGTATCTGCCAAGTCAGCCATCTAACAAAAATGTACATGTGATACCAGGTAGGATTCTATATGTACATACAAAAATACATGTGCTGAATAGGCTACAGATAAAGGGAGATAGGAATTCACATATTTGTTAACTATAAAACACATGGAGAACTATTTCAATTTAAAATTGACTAGATTTATAACACCTACCCTTTATCATGCAAAAGGTAAATCCAACTATACACCATGCCTCTCTAAACTGCTTGTATTTCTATTCTGTTTGGGTTCTTTTTCTCCATCACTTTAGGATTGCTGCAATCTGGCTGGGCACAATTCAGGAGCCACTTGTCAAAAGAAACTAACCTTACTTTTAGAACCACACATGACTAAAAATTAGCTCCTCGGGAAAAACCCTCAGAGCCCAACTGCCACTACTGGCTTCCCACAAGCTCTCAACCTCCACACTCCTTCTCTTGAGGTCGATTGGCTGGGTCGTGTGGGCAGAGCCCAAAAAGTCCCACAATGAGCAGCTCCGTTGTCTGAAAGGGTGGGGAAACAGCCCAATGGCATTACCACAGAGGAGCCAATCAGCTAGATATTGCTGGGGCTGCTGTGAGCAAATCATCAGCTTGCAGTCTGAAAGGGTGGGGAAACTGCTCAATGAGCATCTCCAATGAGCATCACCGCAGAGGAGCCAATTAGCTTGATGTTGCTGGGGCCGCTGTTAGCCAATCATCAGCTGGCAGTCTGAAAGTTTGTTTGGCCCCTTGGGCTGTGCCTCTCAACACCTCCCCCTCTCTGTTTAAAGAACAAGCATGTGGCTTAGGGACCATGCCTGCCTTAGGTTGTCCAATAGTACATATGGTGCTTACCCATTATCGAATGAGCTGACCTCAAGGTATCAGCCTCCAGTCTTAGATTGGTACCATTACAATTGGATCTTACCCGTCACTAGCTACAGGTCCAGTATACAGTCACACCTGTGGAGAGGTCTTTGTACCAGCGGGGGGTGAGGTTCTTTGTCTCACCTCTGTTGGCCCCCAAATTTTAGCTGAACGACCATGACAGCAGAAGGGAGGAAGATACACCAAGCCAATTGACGGCTCCTTTTGGAAAAATTGTACCACCGATGACATCATCAGCAAAAATACCCCAACACTACCACAAGTCAATTCACCAACATATTGTTCACAATGCATGCAGGTGAGTTCACAATGCATACAGGTGATACAGAGTCCAGGCAAGTTCTGCAAGCAGTTCAGTGATGGCTATTGCAGAAGCTGTAGATTGGTTTTATCTTTGTCTTTACAGGCACTGGGATGAAGATAGGAATTTTGGCAATAATGGCCAAAGAAAAATTATGTAACATTCCAGAAGGTACTAAAAGAAAACAATTTTCTTAACAATTTACATTGTCTTGAAGAGAATTATTAAATATAATGAAAAGAAATTGTGAAAGTAAACAAACAGATCTGTTAACCTCCTTTTTTGTACACATTTTAAAACAATCCTCAACAGGTGTTTACCCAATTTAAATTAAAACATTTACATCAAGTGTATAAAAATATATTTGGATCCATTTTTTCATGAGCGCTCATCATATATGATATATGGACATACGTACATTCAAACATATAACAAAAAACGCAAGTGTGCACACGTAATATAATACATACAACACATAACATAAGAGTAAAGGCCTTATAACATTTTACAGGTGAAATCTCCATTGCAATGTCTAAAAACTCTATAGTCCAAAAATAGAACTGATCAGCAAAACATTAACCTAGGTTTGTATGAGCTCAAAAAACAAAATAGAACTTCATGACATGGGAAAGGGTAATAATAAAATAGATATTGAAAAAAGCATCCTGGATTTGTCACAGATGTAAGAATAGCCAAACTGGAGTTCTGGATATCAGCTGTTATG
The DNA here is from genome assembly GCF_048772815.1 of Callospermophilus lateralis. Lineage (NCBI taxonomy): Eukaryota > Metazoa > Chordata > Mammalia > Rodentia > Sciuridae > Callospermophilus > Callospermophilus lateralis. The sequence goes on along the minus strand of NW_027514357.1, from coordinate 695,510 downwards.
GATTTGAGCCAAATCATATTCTTTTAATCTGTAGAAATCGCTTTAGTTAGTCTCTCTGGAATCCAAATCGGCTGCTGTTCTCCCTGTGGAAACACACAAACAGACCTCCAACTCCAGACGATTACTGGGTCAGGACATTTCCATTGTCCTGTTAGAATATCTTTCCAAAGTACCTTGGGCTTATGTACATTTTTTGGACACATATGCCTTTCCACAGGACTAAGCCCTGATGAATCCAAATTTCCAAAGTTTAGAGTAAAAAGGGTTATTTTAAGTTTATCTTTGGGGAATATATACCCCTTCCCAATTCCTTTTTTTTCGTTTAATTAGTACGTTTTAATAGTTTGATGAGCTCATTTAACTATGCCTTGTCCCTGCGGATTGTATGGGATTCCTGTTATATGAGTAATGCAAAATGATGAGCAAAATTCTTTAAAGGAGGAAAAAGTATAACCAGGGGCAACATCTGTTTTTAACTGTTTTGGAATGCCCACAGTGGCAAAATTTTGTAAGCAATGAGCTATAACATCTTTAGTTTTTTTTCTCCGGCATGAAGGGAGTCCATCAAAAATTCAGAAGAAGTATCAACTGTAACATGCAAATATTTTAATTTTCCAAATTCTGGCAAGTTTGTGACGTCCATCTGCCAAATATGGTTTGGTATCAATCCTCTAGGATTGACTCCAAGATTAACTTGTGGTAAAATGGTCACACAATTTTGACATTGTTTTATTATTTGTCTAGCTTGTTCCTTAGTTATTTTAAAGCGCTTATGTATAGTATTAGCATTGACATGGAATTTTTTATGAAAATTTGTAGCTTCTTTTACTGTAGAGAAAATATGTATGTCATGCGTAGTTTTATCTGCTAAATCATTACCCAAACTAAGGGCTCCAGGCAATCCTGTATATGTCCTGATATGCCCTATAAAGGACGGATCTTTTCTGTCCCAGATTAGACTTTGTATAGTGGAAAGAAAAGAGAAAACAGGAGAGGAAGGGGAAATTTGTTTCTTCCTAAGATTATATATTCAAACTCAACCCTGTTGAAAATGCATAATCATATCACTCACTTTATACTTTGCCTGATTTCATAATGTCTCTAAAGATATGTGGTTTCCTGCATATTTTCACCAGTTCACCATTGTGACTGACCCTTCACATGAACTTATGTTCACTTTCACTCTCTAACCACAACCCTAATGCTCCAGAACTTTTGTTCCAAATCCTATACTCACTCTTCTTCCTAAACCAACTCTGTACCTAATTCTACCTACTATCCGTTTTTGACTGGATGTTCTCTTCAACATTCAATCATCCAAGCTACAAGGTCCGATGCCATTGTATATCTATTTATCTGAGACATCTGTACACAATGTAAATCAAAGTTAAGTATCCCAATCAAGGGCCCAATGCCCTTCTGGGCTTCAAAATTACCTAGATTTCGGTTTTCATTCATATATTTAACCTCTATATTTTTATAAATATCTCGGGTTCCCAATACCATTATTCATCCCGCAGGATTATTCCTAACTCAAATCAAACATTTTATTAGCCCTAAGAATACACTGTTCTATCAACCTAAATTTAAAGAAAAGCAGGGACACAGTTGGTCTTACAATACAGGAATGTAGGGGATCTTCCACCTGCTGAGAACCTCCAAAGTCCATGCAGAAATGAATCCTGGAGAAGATATAGTCAGCTATGGAGGATCTGCGAGAGCAAAAGTCATCTTCCATGGCAATCACCCTGGTCAGGATGAAGGGATGTGTCTGAATCAGCCTCTCTCTTCTTAATGTAGAGGAGATTGACCAAACCAGGCCTGTGTGGATAGCTATTCCCGGGTTCCTAAGGTTGACATACCATTCTAACTTGTGAAAGTTTCAAAGGAAGTAGGGGAAGCCTCCATCTAATGGGACACTTGGAAGCAACTATTAGGACAAAATGGTTTACAAGGCAGTGAATTTATTCAGTTCCTGAAGGGAGTGACCTCACCTCACTTTCTTGGTGATGGATCTCTCTGAACTTGGGATACTGGAAACCAGGCACATAGAGCCAGTCCCAGTCCCAGTCCCAATGGGCTCACTTGTTTGGATTTACCAAGGACAGAGTCAGTCTTTCTTTGTACCTACTGATGTTAGGATGGCAAAAGCAAGGAGAGCTCGGAAGAAGGGCCTTTCCTGAGAAACCAGGTAGTGGCTAAACACTAGCTTCTGACAACTTAACAGAGTTGGTCAAGGAGAACAGACCTGAGACAGGACAGGACTTTTCAGGGGAAAATTGTATGGCCCACCAGTCAGAGGACACTCCCTAGAGTCACAGACCTACTTGGGGGAAGGAGGTGCCAATATGGGTGTGGTTTTGGGTTTATGATTTTGTCTCATGTTCTGAGAATAGGTAGGAAAGGTGGTTTGTTTTTTTGGGTTGAACTGTTTCTAGTAAGACGTTTGACAAGGCGAGTGTTTCTATGTCTCTGTATCCCACTATGTCCGTGGTTGTAGACATTAGAAAAGAGAATGCATCAATGGATTTGTCCTGTCTTGTAGAAAGCTTCCCAGCATTCATCCTGCCCAATTAATGAATGGATTGCAGCTTTCCTTAAGGATGGGCAACACCAACGATCTTAGTAATTTCCAATTTTCTTTCTGAATTCTGGCCAATCTCCAGAATAGGCTCATGGTTTTGTGTCCAAGATATGTACCACCTCCAAGCTCTGTGACATGGCCATGTACTGGATAGATGAAGGGAATGGCGAGCATCTCAGAAAACACAGATATCAGTGTGACCAGTAAACTCTCAGTGGAGAAACCCTTCTTTGAGCCTTTTGCTTACATAATGTTCTGTTGCCTTGAATGTCAAGAAGTTCTTTGTTTCGGACCACCCCTTTGTGAAGCCTGAAGAAAACAGTTTTCAGATGGAAATGAATGGGCATAACCTGTGGCTCTTTGCTTAATTGCTTTGGAAATGGATGTGTCTGAATCCAACTCTATGCCCTGTGTGAGGCTGTGTCTTAGATTCTCTGCAACTGATAGATCTAAAGAAAGATCCCATGTGTGCATCCAAAACCAAAATGGCCAAAAGAGCAGTCATTGTGGGTGAAGTTTCTCTCCTTCCTCTGTTAGGTTCTTGACGTCCATCAAGTGAGAATTGGGATCCTTTGGGTCAAATGAGTTTTTCAAAGCACTGCAGATGTGGTTGGGTTTTCTTATGACTGAAATTCACATAAAGAATCTACACCTGACAGTCAGTAGGCCTCAAATTGCAGAAGAAGATCAGTATTAATGGCAGGCGTATTTGATCAATCCTGGTTCACTGGAAGGGTTTCCAGGCCACCCTGACTTTAGGCAAATTAGCGGCAAGGGAGCATGTTTTGGACACTGTCTTGGGCTATGCCCCTCATGGAAACGTCCAGCCAGAGGTTATGATGAGTGTCTATATGGAAAAAGATGAGGGCCATTGGGGAGTGTTTTGGTTTTAATTGTGGTCATTTGTGTGGCATTTGGAAGAGATGACTGGGTCCACCTGGGCTTGAACTCTGGTGTGATTCCCCTTAGAGACTGAGTTCTGGAACTGAGCTCAGAGAAGTATTGCCATTAATTGTGTTGGGATTTTATGAGACCACGCATAAGAGTTGCCCTTTAAACTGAGATCTAGCATTGAAGTGCTCTGTCCCATAATGAAAGATCCACAAACAGTGAAAGCAACGACACATGAAACAGACAAGACAAGACAATAAAGACAGGCAATGGACGTCCAACACTGAGATCAGGACTGAGTAGCCGGCAATAACCAATGGGCTGGCAATACCGAATCCAAAACAAAATATCACTGAGTCGAGGAATCTATTATAACTAAATTTCCCAAGTCCTCTGGGGCGTCCTCCAGGAACGTGGCCTGTGGCTCTGTGACACGTCTGTCAGCCACTGTCGGAGAGAGCTCACACTCTTCATCAATAGCCATTTTTCCAAGTCCTAACCTGAAACCTGAAACCAGGAATAGGAGACTTACTTACCCCAAGAGTAGCCCGTTGGGGTCTCTCATCCGCCGCTGCCAGATATCAGTGGAAACTTCATGTGTAAAGGTCGGGCGTGCATTGGAGGAAGAGACCACCAAGAAACTGACTCATGAAACAGCAAAGGGTTTATTGGAGTTCCAGCATGCTGGGGCTCAGAGCTCACTTGAATACAGCAGAGAGCCCTGAGAAGAGCTTGAGCAGAGCTTATATACTTTCCTTGCCGAGGGCAAGGAGGGAAGTTTATTGATGGGTCAGTGGGAGTGGGCAGTTTGCATGCAACCAGGTGAGAGAGTAAATTCTGCAGTTTGAAAACTGGGGACAGCACATTCTGGGAACAAGATTAGCAAACAGTTCTCAAGATTTCAACAGTGTTTGGTTAAGCATAGAGAAAAACAGGAACTGACAAGTACCTATTTAATTAACCATTCAATAACAACTATACCTTTTTAAATGGATGTTCTCATCTACATTCAATCTTCCAAGGTACAGGGTCCTATGACATTGTATATCAATTTACCTGAGACATCTGTGCAGAACGTAATTCAACGCTAAGTATCCCAATTAAGGGCCCAATGCCATTCTGGGATTCAAATCTTACTTAGATTTCTGTTTTCCTACATATATTTCAACTATATATTCTTATACATATCGCAGCTTCTCAATAGAATTATTCATAAACAGAATGATTCCTAACCCAAATCAAACATGTTATTAACCCTAACCCTACAGTGTTCCCTCATTCTAACTTTAAAGAAGAGCACGGACAGAGTTGGTCTTATAATACAGGAATGTAGGGGATCTTTCACCTGCTGAGAACCTCAAAGGTCCATGGAGAAATAAGCCATGGAGAAGATGTAGGCAGCTATGAAGGACCTGAGACAGCAAAAGTCATCTTCCATGGCAAACAACCTGGTCAGGATGAAGGGATGTCTCTGAATCTGCCACTCACACCCTGTGAACTGCGCCACTTCACAGGTGAATAACGAGTTAGAACGACAAAAAATTATCTTGTTAGGATCTTACAGAAAAATGGGTGTGCACCGAAACCTAGAAGAATGATTTCCACCAATGAGGTCCGGTAATTGAGTCTCAAACACGAGCCAAATGTGCGACCGGAGATCTGGGCTGACAAATCTGTGTGGCCTGCCCCGTGGCTAGAGACAGCAGGGCACCACCTAGAAGCGACCAGCCGGCAGGGAGAAACGTTGCTGCAGATTCTGTGGAATCCTGCTGGCTGACCTCCAACTGAGCCCCGGGCTGAGTTTGGGATTTCAGACGGGGAAGGAAGTGCTACAGTTCTATCCCTCCACAATAAAAACTCCACCAAGGAAACCAACGGCCACCATCTTGGAGAGCAGAAGTAACCACCGCCACTCTCCAACAGATTGCAACAATAAAACAGGTTTGTGTTACTCAGCTCATCTCCCATACAGCAGGGAATTCACATAAAATCTCTCTTAGGCTTTCCATTGGAGAGATTATCAGAGAGAGCCTGCATAAAGACGTCGGGAAAACTAGAGGCACCTGACCTTCAACTTCCCCTCCCATCAGAGGCGAAAACGAAACCTGTCTAGCCAGAGCTGGGAGAGGGGCAAGAGGAAAAAATCAAAACAATAGAGTGCCGGGGTTCCCCATAGACACCATCCACACCCAAGAAACGGCAGGCCCATAGGACAGTATGAGCTGCCGAGAGGCATCACTCAGGGGAAATCTGGTCTATCACGAGAAACCAGGACTAGCAGGAGATAACTGGGTGGCTGGAGAACGCCCGCCCACTGGTCACAAACAGCCCGCTGCTGGTGCGACTGGGTGGCTGGTGCCCGCCTGCCTACCAGCGACCAATCGCCCGCTGGCTGCACGTGCAACTGGGTGGCTAGAGATCTCCCGCCCACCAGTGACAGCCCACCCGCTGACTGTGTGACTGGACAGCTGGAGACCGCCCGCCCGCCGGCGACCGGGAGTTGAAAACAGATCAGTTGAGACAGATCAGTCCCAGCCCACTCCCATTTGAACACCCTGGCAAGGAGCCTGGGGCCCGCCATAGCAGACAGGTGACATCACTGGAGTTCGGCCATCGCAATTCCTTCCAAGCAGAATTCACTTTAGCAGGCATAGTCTACCAACACAAAGGAGAGACAACAGATATATTAAACCAAAACAAATCTATAGAATAGAGCAGAAAAACAGCAATCAAATAGAGAAGGAAAACAACGTGAACATCATGAAAAAACAAAGGAAAAAATGTGTACAAACAATGCAGGACAACTTAATTCTACAGGAGGACCTAGAATCATCAGAAACAGGGATAGGGAAAAAAACTCATGGCTTACCTATCTCAGATGGAAAGGGATATTAGAGAATACATGAATCAGCAAGTCCTAGCAATAAAAGTATATTTTGAAAATGAATTAAACAAATTCAAATGGCAAAGAACAAGCTTTACCAGGAGATAGAGATCTTAAAAAAAATCAAACAGTAATCCTAGAAATGCAGGAAACTATTAATTAAAACTCAAACGAGAATATTACAAATAGACTAGATCAAATAGAAGTCAGAACATCAGATAATGACGACAACGTTTATCAACTTGAAAAGAATATAGTCAACACAGAAAAGATGCTTAAGTCCCAAGAGCAGTCTATTCAAAAGATATGGGATGTCATAAAAAAAACAAATTTCACAGTCATCGGGATAGAAGAAGCCATAGAGATTCAAACCGAAAGAATGGACAACATATTAAATGAAATAATTCTAGAAAACTTCCCAGAGATGAAAGATGGAATGGATTGCTAAATCCTTGAAGCCTACAGGACCCCAAACATTCAAAACCATAATAGACCAACTCCAAGACATATAATTATGAAGATAGCCAACATACAGAACAAGGAGAGAATATTAAAAGCTACGAGAGAAAGGAGGCGGATTACATTCAGGGGTAAACCAATTAGATTAACGACTGATTTTTCATCACAAACTTTGAAAGTGAAAAGATCCTGGAACAATGTATTTCAAACACTGAAAAATAATGAATTCCAACAAAGAATACTGTATCCAGCAAAATTAAGCTTCAGATTTGACAATAAAATTAAAATCTTTCACAATGAATAAAAACTAAAAGAATTCACACCCATAACACCAGCACTGCAAAGGATTTTGGGCAAAATACTACAAGAAGAAGAATTGAAAAATAGTGCCCCAAACTAACAGTGGGAGGTATCTCAGTAAAGGGGGAGGAAAATAACCAAAAAGTAAAAACTAGCCAAACTAAAATAAATAAATAAATTAACATGAATGGATGTACAAATCATATTTCAATTGTAACCTTAAATGTTAATGGCCTAAACTCACCATTCAAGAGACATAGGGTAGTAACCTGGATCAAAAAAACAAATCCAACAATATGCTGCCTTCAGGAGACTCATATGATAGGTAAAGACATACACAGGCTGAAAGTAAAAGGTTGGGAAAAATCATACCACTCACAGGGCACACGGAAGCAAGCAGGAGTGGCCAAACTCATATCAAATACAATCAACTTCAAACCTACGTTAATCAAAAGGGATAAAGAAGGACACTATATAACGTTAAAAGGAACCATCCACCAACATAACATAACAATTACCAATTTGTATGCAGCAAACAAATGAGCTGCCACAGTCATAAAACAAACTCTTCTCAAGTTCAAGAGTCAAATAGACTACAACATAATAATTATAGGTGACGTCAACAGACCGCTCTCACCATTAGACACATCCTCTAGACAAAAACTGAATAAAGAAACTATAGAACTCAACAGCACAATCAATAACCTAGACTTAACCGACATATATAGAATATATCAACCATCATCAAGTGCATACACCTTCTTATCAGCAGCAGATGGATCCTACTCAAAGATAGACCATATATTAGGTCATAGGGCAACTCTTAGTAAATATAAAGGCGTGGAGATAATACCATGCACCATATCAGATCATAATGAAATGAAACTGGAAATCAATGATAAAAGAAGGAAGGAAAAATCCTACATCACATGGAAAATGAACAATATTCTACTGAATGATCAATGGGTTACAGAAGACATTAAGGAGGAGACAAAAAAATTCTTAGAGACAAATGACCATACAGACACAACCTACTGTAATCTATGGGACACAATGAAAGCAGTTTTAAGAGGAAAATTCATTTCTTGGAGTTCTTTCATCAAAAAAAGAAAAAAAAAAACAACAAATAAATGAACTCACACTACACCTCAAAAACCTAGAAAAGGAAGAGCAAAACAACAGCAAATGTAGTAGACGACATTAAAATAAGAGCAGAAATCAACGAAATTGAAACAAAAAATCATTGAAAAAATTGATAAACTAAAAGTTGGTTCTTTGAAAAAATAAATAAGATTGACAGGCCCTTAGCCATGATAACGAAGAGAAGAAGAGAGAGAACTCAAATTATTAACATAGGGGGTGAAAAATTCAATACCACAACAGACACTACAGAAATATAGAAGATAATTAGAAAGTATTTTGAAACCCTATATTCCAATAAAATAGAAGATAGTGAAGATATCAATAAATTTCTTAAGTCATACGATCTGCCCAGATTGAGTCAGGAAGACACACACAATTTAAACAGACCAATGACAAAGGAAGAAATAGAAGAAGCCATCAAAAGATAACCAACGAAAAAAAGCCCTGGACCGGATGGGTAAACAGCGGAGTTCTACAAAACCTTCAAAGAAGAATTAATACTGATTCTTTTCAAGCTCTTTCAAGAAATAGAAAAAGAAGGAGCTCTTTCAAATTCATTCTATGAGGCCAAAATCACCCTGATCTTGAAATCAGACTAAGACACTTCAAAGAAACAAAACTACAGATCAATATCTCTAATGAACTTGGATACAAAAATTCTCAATAAAATCCTGATGAATCGAATACAAAAGCATATCAAAAAAAATTGTGCACCATGATCAAGTAGGATTCACCCCTGGGATGCAAGGCTGGTTCAATATACGGAAATCAATAAATACTATTCACCACATCAATAGACTTAAAGACAAGAACCATATGATCATCTCGATAGATGCAGAAAAAAACATTTGACAAAGTACAGCATCCCTTTATGTTCAAAACACTAGAAAAACTAGGGATAACAGGAACTTACCTCAACATTGTAAAAACTATATATGCTAAACCTCAGGCTAGCATCATCCTAAATGGAGAAAAACTGAAGGGATTGCCTCTAAAATCTGGAACAAGACAGGGATGCCCTCTATCACCACTTCTATTCAATTTAGTTCTTGAAATTCTAGCCAGAGCAATTAGACAATAGAAATTAAAGGCATAAAAATAGGAAAACAAGAACTTAAATTATCACTATTTGTGGATGACATGATAATATATATAACAGACCCAAAAGGGTCTACAAAGAAACTGCTAGAGATAATAAATGAATTAAGCAAAGTGGCAGGATATAAAATCAACACGCATAAATCAAAGGCATTTATGTATATCAGGAGCAAAACTTCTGAAATGGAAAGGAGGAAAACCACTCCATTCACAATATCCTCAAAGAAAATAAGATACTTGGAAATCAACCTAACAAAAGAGGTGAAAGATTTATATAATGAAAACTACAGAACCCTAAAGAGAGAGATAGACGAAGATCTTAGAAGATGGAAAAATGTACCCTGTTCATGGATAGGCAGAACTAACATCATCAAAATGGTGATATTACCCAAAGTTCTCTACAGGTTAAAATGGATGCCAATCAAAATCCCAACGGCATTTCTTGTAGAAATGATAAAGCAATCATGAAATTCATATGGAAAAACAAAAGACCCAGAATAGCAAAAGCAATTCTAAGCAGAAATTTGAATCTGGTGGTATAGCGATACCAGAGTTCAAACTGTACTACAAAGCAATAGTTATAAAAGCAGCGTGGTACTGGTACCAAAACAGGCAGGTGGATCAGTGGTAGAGAATAGAGGACACAGAAATCAATCCACAAAATTACAACATGCTTATATATGATAAAGAGGCTAAAAGCATATTGGGAGATGGATAGCATCTTCAACAAATGGTGCTGGGAAAATTGGAAATCCATATGCACCAAAATGAAACTGAATCCCTTTCTCTCGCCATGCACAAAAGTTAACTCAAAATGGATCAAGGAGCTAGTGATGAAATCAGAGACACTACATGTGATAGAAGAAAAAGATGGCTATGATCTACATACTGTGGGGTCGGGCTCCAAATTCATTAATAGGACACCCATAGCCCAAGAGTTAATAACAACAATAAACAAATGGGACTTACTTAAACTAAAAAGTTTTTTCTCTGCAAGAGAAACAATAAGAGAGGTAAATAGAGAGTCTACATCCTGGGAACAATTTTTTACCCCTCACACTTCAGATAGAGCCCTAATATCCAGAATATACAAAGAACTCAAAAAATTAAACAATAAGATAACAAATAACCCAATCAACAAATGGGCCAAGGACCTGAACAGACACTTCAGAGAGGAGGACATACAATCAATCAACAAGTACATAAAAAAAATGCTCACCATCTCTAGCAGTCAGAGAAATGCAAATCAAAACCACCCTAAGATACCATCTCACTCCAGTAAGAATAGCAGCCATTATGAAGTCAAACAACAATAAGTGTTGGCGAGGATGTGGAGAAAAGGGTACACTTGTACACTACTGGTGGTACTGAAAATTGATAAGGCCAATTTGTAAAGCAGTATGGAGATTTCTTGGAAAGCTGGGAATGAATGCACCATTGGACCCAGCTATCACCCTTCTCGGACTAGAGGTTCTTAACAGAGCGTACTATAGGGATACTGTCACATCAATGATCATAGCGCCACAATTCACAATAGCTAGACTGTGGAACCAACCTAGATGTCCTTCAATAGATGAATGGTTAAAAAACTGTGGCATCTACACACAATGGAGTATTACTCAGCACTAAAAAATGGCAAAATCATAGACTTTGCAAGGAAATGGATGGCATTAGAGCAGATTATGCTAAGCTAAGCTAACCAATCCTTAAAAAAATGCCAAATGACTTCTTTGATATAAAGAGAGCACCTAAGAACAGAACAGGGAGGAAGAGCATGAGAAAAAGATTAACATTAAACAAAGACGAGTGGGGGGATAGAAAGTGGGAGAGAAGGGAAAGCATATGGAAATGGTAGGAGACCCTCAATGTTACACAAAATTACATATAAGAGGTTGTGAGGGGAAATGGGGGGAAAACAATGGAGAGAATTGAACAACAGTAGATGAGGTAGAGAGGAAAGATGGGAGGGGAGGTGAGGGGGGATAGTAGGGGATAGAAAGGTAGCAGAATACAACATCACTATTATGCCATTATGTACAAATGTGAATGTGTAACCAATGTGCTTCTACAATTCGTATTTGGGGAAAAATGGGAGTTCATAACCCAATTGAGTCAAATGTATGAAAGATAATATATCATGAGTTTTGTAATGTTTTGAACAATCAATAAAAATAAATAAATAAATAAAGGTTTAAAATTGAGTGGCAAGAAATCAGCTAAAAAAGTGTTGAGATGCATTCATTTTGCTAAGCAGAAACTTTGTTTTGTGTAGTTGTATCTATCACAAATTTATTTTACCAGAAAACTGGCTTTTGAAAATACACTTAATTGAGATTAAAGGATAATCCACCTACCTTCATGAAAAATTCATAGCATTTCCTATATTTTTCATATTTCATTTTTTGGTAAATATTTTGTCATGGACCAGGTCTAGTCTTAGGCTATTCTTTCAGAATACTGCCTCATCTGATAAGTTGGTACAATGTGTTGGATTGTTCTTTTCATCTTTTATTTAATAGTTTCTAGTGGATAATGTGTATTTTTCATTATCTTTATTTGGACATACATACCCAATGATATCTTTGCATTTTATGTTTTACTGGGAAGAGACTCATCAAAAGCTCTGTATTATATGTATCAACAATCAAACATTTAGAGCATGCAATTATTCTTAATTTTGCATGAAAATATCTTTGTACCATTTACTTATAAAAATTTAGAACTATTAATAATGTCCCTACTGTAATAAGTAACTAATTACCAGAAAAATTAAACAATTCACTTTATATCAATTATGAATATGAAAAGTACTAAAATAAGTATTTGGCAATTAATACATAATTGATAGAAATTGAAATCATAAGAAAGCCATTTAAAATGTCAGTGCATATGGTCCTTAAATAATAGGTTGTTCAAAAAAATTTCTCTAATTCATAAGATATAATATGCCATATTACAGCATAACGTGATAAAAAACATTAAATTATCAATATTGATAATAAAGAATGATACCTTTTTTCTTAAATATGTTTATTTGATTTTCATTATAAGATGTTAATTCTGGAAGACTTCAGAATTAAGAAAGTCTTGGTGTATATTATTTCTAACAGGCTAATCAAAGTACTTTTAAATATATATGTATATATATATATACATAATATATGTAATGCCATATGCATGAATATAGACACATATGTATAATAAATGTATTGTAATATATCTATCAGGTAATTATAATTATTAAATTTTTTTTAAAAAAAATAGTGACTATTAAAAACAGTCTCAAATTTAAATTTCATAGCATACAACTGTTTGTAATGCCATGAGAGAAAAATAGATATGGAGGAAAAACGAAAAAGGAAGAGAGAGAAGGGGAAAAATGAGGAAGAAAGTGAGTAAAGAAGAGGGAGAGGCGTGTTCGATGTTAAGACAAAAGTGGAGCGGCTGGGTTTGTGATTCAGTGTTAACATGTTTGCCTAGTATGTGTGAGGAACTGGGTTCTATTCTCAGCACCACATAAACAAATAAACAAAATGAAGATCCATCAACAACTTAAAAAATAAAAAATAAAAAACTAGAAATATTACTAAAATCCCAAGCATTTATGAATGTTAAATAATAAAATATATGTTACATAGCCTTATGTAATTTCTAGACTCCCCAAAAGAGTCATTAAATGTTAGATTATTAGTGCTATAACTAAAAATCCATTGCTCTTTCCTCTACATTCTGTGGCATTCTAGTGCTAAAATAAATTGTAGTATAACACCAAAAAAAAAAAAAATCCTAATATTTCTACAGTAACTGACCCAGTTTAACATCAATGCAAGTAGATTCCTATGGGACATGATATATACTTTGAAGTTTATTTTTATTCAACACTGGTACATTTCTATTTCTTGAGTTTATGCACATTATAGGATATATATTTCATCCACACGTTCACAAATTTATAGGCATTTATTTCACTTTCAATCACTTCCTGCTTCAGAAAACATGTATTCCTCCGTTTCTGACTGGTCTTTTCTTGAAACTTCTTTCCAAACACATTATTTTCGATTTCCATTATCACATTTGAAGCAAAACTCACACACCCCTCATAATAAACCATAACCCTAATATTACCATTAGATGTACAACTGGTTGGAATGAATGATTGTATATCAATATAAGATTTCTTACTTAGTTTCAGATATCAATTCAATCCATTATTTAAAGTGGAACCAGTTATATTATTTATTCACAATGTGGTATTTTCATGCATTATCTCTATATTCATAGACACAGGGTACACCTCTTTGTACCCCCAACACTAATTTATACGTCTTCAAAATATTTTTCCCAGAAATGTTGGAAGAAATACCCATGTCACCTGATCTACATATGCATTTTATCACTGAAATATTCTGGACACAAAAAGCAAAGGTCACACTTATGATTGTATCAAAGCTAAATGAAAAGTGAACATGGATTACTAAAAACATCCATGTCCAGGTTGCCTAATGCTCTCAAATGAAAATCCTATTGGTAACTACAAATTAGTTTCTTCCAAAGATTATATATTCAAACTCAACCCTGTTGAAAATGTCTAATCCTCTCACTCACTTTATACTTTGCCTGTTTTTGTAATGTCTCTATTGGTATCTGCTTTTCCACAGTTCATCATTGTGACTAAATCTTCACATGTTCTGAAACTTACATTCACACTCTAATCAAAATCCTATTGCTAAAGAACTTTTGGTCCAAATCCTATATTCACTCTTCTTCTTAAAACCTACCTACTATCTTCCTAATCCTACCGACTATCACTTTTTGACTGGAGGTTCTCTTCTACATTCAATCATCCAGTTACAAGGTCTTATGCCATTGTATATCGATTTCTCTGAGACATTTTTGCAGAATGTAATTCAACGATAGGTATCCCAATCAAGGGCCCAATGATTTCTGGGCTTCAAATCTTACTTAGATTTCTGTTTATGTACATATATTTCACGTCTGTATTCTAATAAATATCACAGGTTCCAATAACATTATTCATCCAGCAGAATGGTTCCTAACCGAAAATGAAAATGTTATTAACCCTAACCATACACTGTTCCCTCAATCTAACTTTAAAGAAGAGCAGTGACAGTGTTGGTCTTACAATACAGGAATGCATGGGATCTTCCACCTGCTGAGAACCTCAAAGGTACATGCAGAAATGATCCCTGGAGAAGATGTAGGCAGCGATGAAGGACCTGAGAGAGCAAAAGTCATCTCAATGGCAAACAACCTGGTAGAATTAAGGAATGTGTCTGAATCAGCCTCATTCTTCTTAATACAGAGAAGATAGACCAAACCATGCCTGTGTGGAGAGCTGTTCCCTGGTCCCTATGTTTGATATACGATTCGAACTTGTGAAAGTGTCACAGGATGTAGGGGCATCCTCCATCTCATGGGAACCTTGGAGGCAAATGTTAGGACAACGTGGTTTCCAAGGCAGTGACCTCATTCAGTTCCTCAAGGAAGTGACTTCACTTCACTTCCTTGGTGATGGAAGTCTCTGAACTTGGGATCCAGGAAGCCAGGCACCCAGAGCTATAACCCGTCCAAGTCCCAGTGGTCTAACTTGTTTGGATTTACGAAGGACAGAGTCAATATTTCTTGGTACCTACTGATTTGAGGATGGCCAAATGCCAGGAAACCTCTGAAGAGGGTCCTATCCTGATAAAGCAGGTAGTGGATCACCGCTGGCTCCTGACTACTTCACAGAGTTGGCAAAGTAGAGCAGATCTGAGACAGGACAGGCCATTTTGGGAGAACATAGTATGGCCCACCAGTCAGAGGACACTCCGGATATGACAGACCTACTTGGGGGAAGGAGGTGCCTTTGCGGGTCTGGGTGTGGGTTTGTGGTTTTGTCTCATGTTCTGAGAATACGAAAGAAAGGCGGTTTGATTGGATTGTAGTGAACTGTTGCTAGTAAGTCGTTTGACAAGGCGAGTCTTTCTATGTCTGTGTATCCCACTGTGTCCGTGGTTGTCGACATTAGAAAAGAGAATGTATCAGTTGATGTGTTCTGTCTAGTAGAAAGCTTCGCAGCATTCATCCTGCCCAATTGATGAATGGACTGCGGCTTGCCTCATGGATGGGCAACACCTACTATCTGCCTAAGTTCCTGTTTTCTTCCTGAATTCTGGCCACTCTCCCGAATAGGCACATAGTTTTGTATTTAAGATATGTACCACCTCAAGCTCTGTTAAATGGCCATGTACTGGACAGCTGAAGGGAATGGGAGAATCTCAGAAAACTGAGATATCAGTGTGACCAGGAAAGTCTCAGTGGAGAAACCCTGCTATGGGCCATTCTCTTACTATGTATCTGTTTCCCTGAATGTCAGGAAGTTCTTTGCCTCAGGCCACCCTCATGTGAAGCCTGAAAAAAAGAGTTTTCAAATGAAAATGAATGGGCATCACCTGTGGCTCTTTGCTTAATTTCTTTGCAAAGGGATGTGTCTGAATCACCCTTTGGCCCTGTGTGTGGTTGTGGCTTAGATTCTCAGCCCCTGATGGATCTAAAGAAAGATCCGATGTGTGCATCCAAAACCAAAATTTCAAAAAGATCAGTTATGATGGATGAAGTCTCTTGCCTTTCTTTGTTAGGTTCCTGAACTACATCAAGTGAGAATAGGGATCCTTTGGTTCAAATAAATTTTTGAAAGCCCTGAAGAAGTGCTTGGGTTTTCTTATGACTCCAATTCACATAAAGAATCTATACCTGACAGTCAGTAGGCCTCAAATTGGAGAAGCAGATCAGTATTAACTGCGGTCTTATTTTATCACTCCTGGTTCACATGCAGGGTGTCCAGGCCACCATGACTTTAGGCAAATGAGCTGCAAGGGAGCTTATTTTGGACACTAACCCATACCCTACTAGACTCTGACTAGTAATCCTAACATTATGGAGAATAATAATCCCAACAGAATAGAAATACAAGAAGTTTTGAGGATTCATGTTGTATAGTTGTACTTGCCTTTTGCATTATATAGGGTAGGAGTTATAAATTTAGTCAATTTTTAATTGAAACAGTTCTCCATGTGTTTTTAAAGTTCACAACCATGTGAATTCCTCTCTCCCTTTCTCTGTAGCCTATTCAGAACATGTATTTTTATATGCACATTTAGAATCCTACCTTCTATCACATGTACATTCTTGAGAGGTTGCTGACTTAGCAGATACAAATTGTCAGAAGAGATCACTCCTCTGAATGCTGTTGGAAGTGAAAATTCAAACTATGGGTGACTTCCTAGTTGAACAACATTATACATAAATCCACGTTTAGTAAAATTAATATTTTTGGATCTGTGGATTATATATATTTCATGATATATATATATATATATATATATATATATATATATATATATATATATATATATTGCTACATTTTAATGTCTGTTTGAGTGTGTGCGTGTGTGTGTGTGTGTATAGATAGATAGATAGATAGATAGATAGATAGATATACACTCTCCAGATTTTTGAAAATATGAAACATATGTGTCTTATTATATACTCCCTAAATTCATTCATGTACATGTATGTGGATTTATAATCAACTTTTCACAAGATTATTTTCAAAAATATTCATCCACCTGAAATACATATTTGTTTCCTAGTACTAAAAACAAACTTCAGTGAATGGTGCATACAAATCCAAATATTTCTACAGTAACTGTCCCAGTTTAACATCAATGCTTGTAGATTCCTATGGGACATGATGTGTATTTTGACGTTCATTTTTTAACAAAACTGGTACATTATTATTTCTTCAGTTTATGCACATCATAGGATATATATTTCATTAACAAGTTCACAAATTTATAGGCATTTGTTTCGCTTTCAATAACTTCCTTATTCAAAACTCTTGTATTCTTCCAGGTTTCTTGTCTGGTCTCTTCATGAGACTTCTTTCCAAACTCATTATTTCTGAAATCCATAATCACCTTTGAAACAAAATTCACACACTCTTTATGATAATCCATAAGCCTAATATTAAAATAAGATGGATACCTGGTTGGATTGAATGATTGCATATCAATATAAGATTTCCTGTATATTTTCAGATATCAATTCAATCCATTATTTAAATTTAGAACTTGTTACATTGTTTAATCAAAGTTTTGTCTATTCATGCATTATCTCTATATTCCTAGACACAGGGTACACCCATTTGTAACCCCAGTACTAATTTATATATCTTCAAAATATTGCTCCCAGAAACGGTGGAATAAATACTTATGTCATCTGATCTACATATACATTTTATCACAGTAATTTTCTGGACACAAAAAGCAAAGTTCACACTTATGATTTTACCAAAGCCTTAATGGAAAGTGAGTATGCATTACTAAAAACATCCATGTCCAGGTTGCCTAACGCTCTCAAATGTCAAACCTATTGGTCACTACATATTTGTTTCTTCCTAAGATTATATATTTTACCTCAAGCCTGTTGAAAATGTCTAATCCTATCAATCACTTTATCATTTGCCTGATTTACTAATGTCTCTATTAATATCTGCTTTCCTACATATTTTCCACAGTTTATCATTGTGACTGACTCTTAACATGTGCTCACATTTTCATTCACTCTCTACCCGAAACCCTATTGCTAAAGAACTTTTGGTTTAAATCCTATACTCTCTCTGCTTTCTAAACCTACTGACTATCTTTCAAATAATACCGAGTATCCCTTTTTGACTAGAAGTTCTCTTCGACATTCCATCATCCAAGGTACAAGGTCCTATGCCATTGTACATCGATTTATCTGAGACATCTCTGCAGAACATAATTCAAAGCTAAGTATCCCAATCAAGGGCCCAATACCCTTCTGGGCTTCAAATCTTACCTAGATTTCTGTTTTCATTCTAATATTTCACTTTTACATTCTTGTAAATATTACAGGTTCCCAATACAATTATTCATTCTGCAGAATGATTCTTAACCCAAATCGAACCTTTTATTAACCCTAACCATACACTCTTCCCTCAGTCTAAGTTTACAGAAGAGCAGGGACAGAGTTGTTTTTACAATACAGGAATGTAGGTCATCTTAAACCTGCTGAGAACCTCAAAGGTCCATGCAGAAATGATACCTGGAGAAGATGTAGGCAGCTATGAAGGAGTTGAGAGAGCAAAAGTCACCTTGCATGGCAAACCACCTGGTCAGGATGAAGGGTCGTGTCTGAATCAGTCTCTCTATTCTAAATGTAGAGAAGGTGGACCAAACCAGGCCTTTGTTGAGAGATGTCCCCGGGTGCCTATGGTTGATATACCATTCTAACTTGCAAAAGTGTCACAGGAAGTAGGGGCAGCCTCTATCTCATGGGACCCTTGGAAGCAACTGTTAGGACAAAGTGGTTGCCAAGGGAGTGAACTCATTCAGTTCTTGAAGGAAGTGTCCTACCTCACTTCCTTGGTATTGGAACTCTCTGAAATTGGGATCCAAGATGCCAGACACCCAGAGCCAGTCCCAGTCCCACTCCCACTGGGCTCAGTTGTTTGGATTTACCAAGGACAGAGTCAGTCTTTCTTGTTACCTACTGCTGAGAGAATGGCCAAATGCCAGGACAGATATGAAGAGGGTCTTTCCTGAGAAAGCAGGTAGTGGCTCACCACTGGATCCTGACAACTTCACAGAGTTGGCCAAGGCAACCAGAACTGAGACAGGACTGGCCATTTCGGGGAACATAGTTTGGCTCAACAGACAGAGGACACACTGGAGAGTCAGAGACTTACTTGTGGGAAGGAGATGCCTTTGTGGGTGTGGGTGTGAGTTTGTGGTTTTGTCTCATGTTCTGAAAATAGGTAGGAAAGGTGGTTTGTTTGGTTTGGAATGGACTGTTTCTAGTAAATCGTTTGACAAGGTGAGTGATTCTAGTTCGGTGTATCCCACTGTGTACGTGGTTTTGGACATTAAAAAACAGAATGCACCAATGGATGTATCCTGTCTAGTAGAAAGCTTCCCAGCATTCATCCTGCTCAACTGATGGATGGACTGCGGTGTGTCTTATGGATGGGGAACACCTACTATCTTCCTAAGTTCCTGTTTTCTTCCTGAATTCTGGCCACTCTCCAGAATAGGCTCATGGTTTTGTGTCCAAGATATATACCACCTCCAAGCTCTGTGCCATGGCCATGTACTGGACAGCTGAATGGAATGGGAGAATCACAGAAAACTCAGATATCAGTGTGACCAGGAAAGTCTCAGTGGAGAAATCCTGCTTTGGCCATTCTCTTACCTATATTTCTGTTGCCCTGAATGTCAGGAAGTTCTTTCCCTCAGCCCACCCCTTTGTTAAGCCTGAAGAAAACAGTTTTCAAATGGAAATGAAAGGGCATCACCTGTGGCTCTTTGCTTAATTTCTTTGGAAAGGGATGTGTCTGAATCAGCCTCTTGGCCCTGTGTGCGGTTGTGGCTTAGATTCTCAGCACCTCATGGATCTAAAGAAAGATCCCATGTGTGCATCCATAACCAAAATGGCAAAAAGATCTGTTATGGTGAATGAAGTCTCTTGCGTTCCTTTGTTAGGATTCTGACCTACATCAAGTGAGAATAGGAATCCTTTGGTTCAAATGAATTCTTCAATGCCCTGAAGAAGTGGTTGTGTTTTCTCATGACTCCAAATCACATAAAGAATCGTTACCTGACAGTCAGTAGGCCTCAAATTGGAGAAGCAGAGCCGTATTAACTGCAGTCCTATTTTATCACTCCTGGTTCACATGCAGGGTGTCCAGGCCACCATGACTTTAGGCAAATGAGCGGCAAGGGAGCTTATTTTGGACACTATCCCATACCCTACTAGACTCTGACTTCTAATCCTAATATGATGGAGATTAATAACCCAAACAAAATAGAAATACAAGCAGTTCAGAGGAGTCATGTTGTATAGTTGGACTTGCCTTTTGCATTATATAGGGTAGGAGTTATAAATCTAGTCAATTTTTAATTAAAATAGTTCTCCATGTGTTTTTAAAGTTAACAAATATGTGAATTCCTCTCTCCCTTTTTGTGTAGCCTATTCAGCACATGTATTTTTATATGCACATATAGAATCCTACCTGGTATCACTTGTTCATACTTGAGAGGTTTCTGACTTGGCAGATACTGCCGCGGTCCGGTTGGAGCAAAATAACCGGGGGGTGGGGGTTATGAATAACATGTGTATGTTGATATAGCAGGAGTGGAAGCCATTTATTGTAGGACAATAGAGGTATTTATACATTCCACCCAGCTTATCTAATTAACATAAACTAGATACTGCAGTCAACCAATCAGGAATCTCCACACTTAATGGCTCGCTTTTGTTACATCTCAAACCACTCCCTCTGGCATTTTGCCAGGCATCATCCAGACTTGTTTACACACTCTAACATTCCCCTGGCAAAATGCCAGGTGTTATTTTGACATGTTTACAGACTCTAACATTTCCCCCTTTTATTTAATTTAAATAAAGACCACAGTGTTTTTTACAGAAACACCATAAATAACCTGCTACAAACAGAAAGGGAGGATACAAAATGTCACAATACAAGCCAATTGATGAAGCACTTGGAGAAATAATACCAGCAATGACACTGTTAGCAAAGACACCGAGTTAAAATTTGTTATAGATTACAGTTTGTTGTCTCAGTCCAGGTAAAGCAGTGTCTCAATAGATTAACTCACAGTTCAGGTAAACCACAGGCCAGGTATGTTCTGCAGGCAGCTAGCTTAAATCACAGTCCTGGTAAGTTCTGCAGGCAGCTAGCTTAAATCACAGTCCATGTAAATTCTGCAGGCAGCTAGCTTAAATCACAGCCCAGGAAAGTTCTGAAGGCAGCTACCTTGATCCAAAGTCTCCTCCGTTTCTCAGCCGAAGTCTCCTCCGGTTTTCAGCAACACTGGAAATTCTTCCACCCTTGTCCTCACCGGCACTGGGATGAAGGCAGGAACTCCTACCACTGGCTAAAGAAAATCCTATAGTATTCCACCAGGTGCTAAGAAAACAACCTTCTGAAAAATTTAGTACATTATCTCAAGGTTTTTTAGATTTGAAAAAAGCCTTAATAGTGCTTATTATTAATTATCTTCCGGGTGTGGGAGAACCATTGTAGCTTAGTTATTGGCATTGAAAATGACCAAACATCAGGGAGCCAGTAGCATCTATGGTTGGCTGTAGCATCCTGGGCAGCCACAGATGGCCCTGGGGAGTTTCCAGGACTCAAACTGCCACGGGGCCCCGCTCCCCAGGCTGGGGGCGGGGAATTGCCAGCTGCCACTGCTTGAAAAGCCCTTGCTGCACAGTGACTGGCTTGAGCATGTGGCAGCCGAGGCGCCTATTCACACACACTCCGGAAACGAAAAGTATTCAGTAACAGCCTTTTGCTGAAACTTTTTTCCTGATAATCCTTCTTCTTCTTAACTTTCTTTTTCTTTCTGATTAGACTTCCTGGGCTTCCATCAACACATGCCCTAATTGCTCTTGTTTCCACTGGGGTGCCTCTTTCCATTATCAATTTACTTCTCACCCCTTCCTTATTTTCATCACAAAGACAATACAATACACTGAGATAAAACAAGACACAATCATACTGTATCAATCTTCTCCATTTTTTGAAATGACCGTTTTTCCTCTCCCCCTATCTGCCTAGGGATGAGCAGATTTGCTCCCATCCTATCTATGGATGGGCAGCTTTTATTCGTCACTTACCCCCAAGTGTCCCAGGGCTCCCTGTATGGGCCACCATCTGCAGCAGTCCCACTGCAGCAAAATAACAGGGCAGGGGGTGATGAATAACTAGTGTATGTTGATACAGTAGGAAAGGCGTGATAGGTAGGAAAGGCTATTTGTTTGGTATTGAGTGGACTGTTTCTAGTAAGTTGTTTGACAAGGCAAGTGTTTCTATATCTGTGTATCCCACTGTATCTCTGGTTGTAGACATTAGAAAAGATAATGCATCAATGGATTTGTCCTCTCCAGGAGAAAGTTTAACAGCATTCATCCTGCCCAATTTATGAAAGGACTGTGGCTTGCCTTATGGATGGGCAACACCTACAATATTCCTAAGTTCCTGTACTCTTCCTGAATTCTGGCCACTCTCCACAACAGGCTCATGGTTTTGAGTCCAAGATATGTACCACCTCCAAGCTCTGTGACATGGCCATGTACTGGATAGCTGAAGGGAATGGCGAGCATCTCAGAAAACTCAGATATCAGTGTGATCAGTAAAATCTCAGTGGAGAAACCCTGCTTTGGGCCTTTTCTTACATAATGTTCTGTTGCCCTGAATGTCAGGAAGGTCTTTGCCTCAGGCCAACCCTTTGTGAAGCCTGAAGAAAACAGTTTTCAAATGGAAATGAATGGGCATAACCTGTGGCTCTTTGCTTAATTTCTTCCAAAAGGGATGTGTCTGAATCAGCCTCTTGGCCCTGTGTGAGGCTGTGGCTTAGATTCTCAGCACCTGATGGATCTAAAGAAAGATTCCTTTTGTGCTTCCAAAACCAAAATGGCCAAAAGGGCAGTCATTGTGGTTGAAGTCCCTCGCCTTCCTCTGTAAGGTTTCTGACCTACATCAAGTGAGAAGAGGGATCCATTGGGTCAAATGAGTTCTTCAAAACCCTGCAGAGGCTAGCCCGTAATTGCTTGGGTTTTCTCATGACTCCAATTCACATAAAAAATCTATACCAAACAGTCAGTAGGCCTCATATTGGAGAAGCTGGGCAGTACAAATGGCAGGCATATTTGATCACTACTGGTTCACAGGAAGGGTGTCCAGGCCACCCTGATTTTAGGCAAATGAGGGGTAAGGGAGCTTATTTTGGACACTGTCGTGAGCTTTGCCCCTCATGGAAAACCCCAGCCAGAGGTTATGATGAGTGTCTATATGGAAGAAGATGAGGGCCATGTGGGAGTGTTTTGGTTTTAATTGTGGTCATTTGTGTGGTGGTTGAAATAGATGACTGGGTCCACCTGGGCTTGAAGTCTGGTGTGATTCCCCTTACAAACTGAGTTCTGAAACTGACCTCAGAGAAATATTGCCATGAGTTCTCTTGGGATTTTAGGAGGCCACGCATTAGAGTCGCCCTTGGAAACTGAGATCAAGTCCCAGGGTGGCTTTCCACAGAGCATCGGGAATCTCAGCCAGGATATCACATGATTTTATTATGAAAGACTTGGCAGCCATAGATGAGATTCAAAACAAACATGGACCTCACACTCTAGACCTCAATGGGCCTGGGTTCATGTGATCTTTTGGCCACTCTTTGGGAAGCCTTGACTGTGAGAATTCTCCAGAGCTTTCATTGAAATGAGCTTCCATACCATTTAATGGTTCTTGAAAGAATTGAAACCTACAGTGCCTCCAACTTCATCCGTGAAAAATGCTAGATAAATACCAAGAAATTTTTGAAATTCCCATAACCAGGTGTCAGAGGAGAACATTTGGATGTCCTGTTGCTGATCAGGAGTGTTCCAGACAGTGGTTTGATTGACTGGGTTTCATGAAAATGGTGTAGAACTGAAATGCCAGTATGTTGGAGCCTGCTGAGTATTGGGCCCAGAACTGTGGTGTGCAGGTGTGGGATAAAACATTTGTGTTGGGGCCATTTGGATCTACCATTGACTTCCAAATGGCTTGTGACTGACATGGTGCAGCCAGCAGACCCTTATATGTAAAGGCATCTTTTTATATGGAGAAGTTTCAGGGAAATGTTCCGAATCAGGTTGCTATCTTCAAGTGGGCAAGCTATGTGGGATAGAATCCTGGTTGGTGCATTCTCCTGCAGACTCTGACCGACCACACGTGACAGAACTACCTTCAGCACTGTGTCCCAGTTGAACTTCTTGTATTTCGTAGAGCAAATACCAAACTCCCAGTGCAGCAGCAAGAAACACCATGAATAGTGGAGGATGACTAAATGGGTACACAGTCCACACAGGGAGACACTTAGCCTTCAGTGGCCACAGTTTACCTACAAAGAGAGAATTCAGCACTTTGCCTCATTTTCATTGGAAAATAAGAAACCAATTTCTTCAGGTTACATAGATGCAGAGCCAGCTTTGATGGACTCACAACAAAGGAAGCTAAAGCTCCTGAAAACAACATATATTTCAAGTGCCCAACCTCAGAGGCAGTTTCTCAAAAAGTCGTTAGGCCAGCAGAGCTCCATGTTTGTGGAGTGTTTACCTGTTAGACAAGGATGCAAGAAAAGACCACTGACTCCAATTAAAATCAAATTATACTAAGCTTATTATTTTCACCAGCCAGGCTAACTCTCCCTCCCAAAATGGCTGGAACAAGACAGCAACCCCAACTTACCTACAGCCCAGCTTTAAAGCCCAGAAAGTTACACAAAAGGGGGGTTAGAGATAACAGAACTCGGACAAGCATCACACTAATGGTAGTTTATATATATATATATATATATATATATATATATTTTTTTTTTTTTTTGCTGGCCCCAACATCAGAATTTGTGAGGACCATTAGACCCTCAGAGATGGTCATTGTCTGTCCAGGGAAGGCCAATATTTATGATGTGTCACTAATGTTTCACAGAGTGCTGCTATCTGGTCAGAGAGCCAGACATGGGTGAGTTCAAGGCATGGGCAGGCATTCCAAGCAAGTTCAGAATTTGCAGTAATTTATAGTAAAGCCAAAATTATCTTATCATGGCTTTGTGGCAAGATGGCTCCCAATTTTAATAAAAGATCAGGTTGGGCCTATCATTCCCCCCTTTTCTTATGTGTTCCTTTCAAATCTTTGATAGATTAAGGGAAGTGCACTGAGGAAATTTAAATCCCTCAGGTAACAGTCTCCAAATTTCTAGAACTCACCCAAAACGGGTCTCCGTGATTTTACCTGACTTAATTAATTACGTATATTGATAGTCTATTTATTTTTGGCTCCATTGTTGTAAGAAGGGAGGCCTCACGCATTTTGGATTCTTCTGCGCTGAGGAGGGTGACCTAAGGGTCATGGCATGAGGGACATGAGTTGCCTTTTAGAATTTAGTTGAGGGACATGAGTTGCCTTTTAGATTTCAGCTTGGTTTGAAGTCTGGTTGGGGAAGAACAGGTTGTAAAGTCATCTGGGAATGGGTTCTTCTATGAGAGTAACAAAAACCATGAGTAATGAATAAATGTTGCAGCAGCTGGAACATGTCACCGTATAGAAGTTCCCTCACCATTCTTTAATATCCTCAGTTATCAGGACTGTCAACTTAATATTTAATTTTTTGTTTTACAGTTGTCCCTCCCCATGTCATCTGATCTTGCAAAATCCTTTTTCTAGTATGACCTCTGTGTCTAATAGAGAAACCTTTAATTCTGTTACTCAGGGCTGGATAATCGTACTAGCAAACACCAAGCCTACCTCTGTAGGTTAGGAATATCTGTAGGCCCTAAACTAAATTTTCTGCCTCTGGCAGCTCCTCTTAATAGTCTCTTTTTATAGTTATCAGGCATTCCTGTCTGAGAATCCTTCTTTGTAACCTCCAATCTTACTTATTTTGGGAGGCTAACATAAAGTGTATACCTTAAAATATTAATATTTCTTTTCTTGGCCGATTCATTTAACTTTAATTTTAAATCCTAATCTTCAACATCCAGCAAATAAATTTTAACAGCCTTATATTGAAAGTACTGGGCTTTAATATCTATAACTTAATTATTATTTATCTTTTCATTAATTGGGATATGTATTATTCTGTCTGTCTTGTAGGTGATGACTTATTATCTTAAATTAACCCATGTTGTGTTATTAAAGCAACACTTCAGTAAAAGACTAACAGGGAATCTTTAGATCACTTATAAGCAAATTAAAAATAAAATTTTTTAACAAGAGTAAAAGTACTTAGTTTCTGTAATAGCTACCCTGAATTTTTTGGCTGAGTTATACATTATATGCCCTGTTTGAGATCCTAGTAATCTTCACAGAAAAACAAAAGAACTTTTGAACATAACTTTAAATGAAATAAAATCTGACCTACTCCTTTTGTAGTCATTCTCACATGTAGTAAGATGGGACACAGAGCCTTATCTCAGGTAAGGCAGGCCTCTTTATAAATATTAAGTGTTTTAGTTCTAAAGCTGATCATTGTTTTTTAAATATCATTTTACAAAGTTTACATAAATTGTTTGAGGTCACATGAACATTATCTAACATCATATGACATCACATTTAAAACATGGATTAAAGAAAGGCTGAAAGATTTTAACCTTTACATATATTAGGCTCTGATTAACTTAAAAATACATTTAAATTGTTCCCCAATGAAAAAAGTAACATAAAACTTTACATATCTTATTGATAACAGGTAAATAAATCCCCAGTACATTTTTTTTAGCTCTTTAAATGTTTTTAACTTACAGATTGTATACCTGGAAGATATAAGCACATTAATAGCATCAATATTACATTGATATATCTAGATTAACCAAGTTTAGCTTTTAAAGAAATGGCAGTAGAGTGCTCTAAAATAACAGTTCTTATTTAATCAGTTGTTTAATTTTTATGGTTGCTTGCTCTAGAAAAAATAAAACTTAATAAACACAATGTTATGGGTAAACTTATGTTTTCAGAAATTTTTGTCTCTTTAACACATGACTGATTTTTACAATCTGATACAGACCTTAGTAAATCAATCGGGTATCTAACAAATGTACTCAAGAATGAGAAATTCCACATCAAATTTACTTTACTTATTTATTAAAATATTAGACAAATGTATTGAACAGTGTAAACCATTTTTTTGTTGAAGGAAAAGTCCTAGAATCAAGGCATTTTAGACATTTTGTAGATATTAATATTTTACTAGATTTTTGAACACCTATAAAAACTTGTAAGCTTAAATTTAAAAACATTTATTTTTATCTGTTTATGCAATTTAAATTGAACAATTTTAATCACGTGAATTAAAGATCTTTGGATCCACTTTTTTTAAATTAATTTTTATTGTAGGTTGTTCAAAACATTACATAGTTCTTAATATATTATATTTCACACTTGATTCAAGTGGGATATGAACTCCCGTTTTTACCCCATATACAGATTGCAGAATCACATCAGTTGCACAACCATTGATTTACATATTGCCATTCTGGTGTCTGTTGTATTCTGCTGCCTTTCCTATCCTCTACTATCCCCACTCCCCCATCCCCTCCCCTCTTCTCTCTCTACCCCCTCTACTGTAATTCATTTCTCCCCCCTCATATTTTTCCTCCTTTCCCCTCACTTCCTCTTGTATGTAATTTTGTATACCCCTGAGGGTCTCCTTCCATTTACAGGAAATTTCCCTTCTCTCTCCCTTTCCCACCCACCTCTCATCCCTGTTTAATGTTAATCTTCTTCTCATGCTCTTCGTCCCTACTCTGTTCTTAGTTACTCTCCTTATATCAAAGAAGACATTTGGCATTTGTTTTTGAGGGATTGGCTAGCTTCACTTAGCATAATCTGCTCTAATGCCATCCATTTCTCTCCAAATTCTATGATTTTGTCATTTCTTAATGCAGAGTAATACTCCATTGTGTAAAAATGCCACATATTTTTTATCCATTCGTCTATTAAATGGCATCTAGGTTGCTTCCACAGTCTTGCTATTGTGAATTGTGCTGCTATGAACATGAATGTAGCAGTGTCCCTATAGTGTGCTCTTTTTAGGTCTTTAGGGAATAAACCGAGTAGGGGAATAGCTGGATCAAATGGTGGTTTTATTCCCAGCTTTCCAAGAAATCTCCATACTGCTTTCCAAATTGGCCGCACCAATTTTCAGTCCCACCAGCAATGTACAAGAGTACCCTTTTCCCCACATCCTCGCCAGCACTTGTTGTTGTTTGACTTCCTAATGGCTGCTAATCTTACTGGAGTGAGATGGTAACTTAGGGTGGTTTTGATTTGCATTTCTCTGACTGCTAGAGATGGTGAGCATTTTTTCATATACTTGTTGATTGATTGTATGTCCTCCTCTGAGAAATTTCTATTCAGGCCCTTGGCCCATTTGTTGATTGGGTTATTTGTTATCTTATTGTCTAATTTTTTGAGTTCTTTGTATATTCTGGATATTAGGGCTCTGTGTGAAGTGTGAGGAGTAAAGATTTGTTCCCAGGACGTAGGATCCCTATTTACCTCTCTTATTCTTTCTTTTGCTGAGAAAAAACTTTTTAGTTTGAGTAAGTCCCATTTGTTGATTCTAGTTATTAACACTTGTGCTATGGGTGTCCTATTGAGGAATTTGGAGCCCAACCCCACAGTATGTAGATCATAGCCAACTTTTTCTTCTATCAGACGCCATGTCTCTGATTTGATATCAAGTTCCTTGATGCACTTTGAGTTAACTTTTGTGCATGGCAAGAGAAAGGGATTCAGTTTCATTTTGTTGCATATAGATTTCCAGTTTTCCCAACACCATTTGTTGAAGATGCTATCCTTCTTCAATTGCATGCTTTTAGCCCCTTTATCGAATATAAGTTAGTTGTAGTTTTGTGGATTGGTTTCTGTGTCCTCTATTCTGTACCATTGGTCCACCCACCTGTTTTGGTACCAGTACCCTGCTGTTTTTGTTACTATTGCTCTGTAGTATAGTTTGAAGTCTGGTATAGCTATCCCGCCTGATTCACACTTCCTGCTTAGCATTGTTTTTGCTATTCTGGGTCTTTTATTTTTCCATATGAATTTCATGATTGCTTTCTCTATTTCTACAAGAAATGCCGTTGGGATTTTGATTGGCATTGCATTAAACCTATAGAGAACTTTTGGTAATATAGCCATTTTGATGATGTTAGTTCTACCTATCCATGAACAGGGTATATTTTTCCATCTTCTAAGATCTTCTTCTATTTCTCTCTTTAGGTTTCTGTAGTTTTCATTGTATAAGTCTTTCACCTCTTTTGTTAGGTTGATTCCCAAGTATTTTATTTTATTTGAGGATATTGTGAATGGGGTGGTTGTCCTCATTTCCATTTCAGAGGATTTGTGGCTGATATACAGGAATGTCTTTGATTTATGTGTGTTGATATTATATCCTGCCACTTTGCTGAATTCATGTATTAGCTCTAGTAGTTTCTTTGTAGACCCTTTTGGGTCTGCTAGGTATAGAATCATGTCATCTGCAAATAGTGATAATTTGAGTTCTTTTCCTATTTTTATGCCTTTAATTTCTTTCGTCTGTCTAATTGCTCTGGCCAGTGATTCGAGAACTATGTTGAACCGAAGTGGTGAGAGAGGGCATCCCTTAAAATTTGTTTTAATGAGTGCTTTTTTTATTATGAGCGCTCCTTATATATGTTAATTTCTGTATCATATATTTGATTAAGAATATATATATATATATATATATATATATAGACATACAACAAATAACAAAAGTGTGCACACATAATAATAGTAAAGGCCTTGTAGCTTTTAGCAGGTGAAATCTCCATTGCCATGTTTTAAAAACTCCACAGTTGGTCAAAGATAGAACTGATCAGAAAAACATTAACCTAGGTCTGTAGGATCAAAATTATGAGTTAGAAAAATTAAAGGATCTAAGGAAAAAAATAAGAGTCCTAGAAAAAATAACTGACCAGTAATTAGTAAATACCATACTATTTACTTTTTTTTTCCTTAAGCCTCATATCAGTCTCCTACTGATCTTGCAGGCTTCTTTCATTTGCATTTCAATCTAAGTCCTGGCTGAGGTCTGGAAGGAGCAGGAAAAAACTGCTATTCTGAGCAGACACCTCAGGCCTAACGCATTTTAACCATAATTTTCCAGATAGGATGTTGAAAATTTTGATACAAGTTTAAGACAAAATTTACAAAATTTTATATCTTTACATCTTGTGTTGTCAACAGATACCATACTATGATTTACTATCCTTGTCCAAATTAATGCACTGGTACACACAGTGACATTTTCCCAGGCTACCCAATTAAAAATTGGTGAAAAAAAAAAAAGACTGAATGATTGGAAAATTTCTTGCCAACTTGGAAGTAGAGTTCTTTAGTTTTCCATCCTAAGTATTTAAGTTCTCTGGCATGAATTATCTGAAATCATAAACTAAACAATTATCTGAATCTTACTTTTAACGGCAAGATTCTGCAATGCTTCAAAAACCCAATAAGCTACCAGATTGTTACAATAAAACATCATCATTTAGACACACATTCAGGTAAAATCATTCCCAAGAAACAATATATAATATCAACACATTATTGCACATGTCTTAAAGTGCCAGAAACAAAGACACACGACAGACAGAAAGGAGCTTCAGACTATGAGTGACAGACAGAATCCTTTAAAACAGAGCAGATAAGAGAAAAATCTCCTACACCAGTTGCACCACAGATGTCCCCACAAGGGGACCAGATGTTTTCACAGAGGAGCATCCTGAAATGTAAAATCAAGGGTCTCCATAGTGACTTTCCTGCATTTAGTGTCCCCTTTTTTTCCCTCTTTTTTAAGATGACAGAGATGGCATTATCGTTAAATTGCAGGGAAAGACCTAGGAAATTCTCTGAAAAAATAAGGCTTCAGCAGCTGCTGGGAGTCCCTCAGTCCCTCCTTTTACTTACAGGATTTGCTCCTCTGGTTCAGTTCCACCACAAGCATGCTCCATCTCCTAACATTTCTGTAGTCAGCTCTCAAAAAGTTCCAGGGTGCTGGTGGGTTATCAAAATTTGTAACTTAAAGTTGGGTTCCTGAACTTGAAGCCAATTAATGCCAATTTAAAAATGAGGACAGGGTTTTGAGAAAAAGAAAAACGAAGGTTTATTGCTTTGCTAACAAAGATAAACACAGGGACTCTGCCAAAAGGTTGTGACTCTCTTTATCTGGAGGGACAAGGGATTTTAAAGGAGTTTCACTTATTAACCTGGGAGATACTCAGTTCTTAGGTCCCCCGCAGGCACTGCCCTCTGCAGTGAGTGTGCTCCAGGCAGCCAGCTAGGGGCTTCTCTCATACTGCTTAACAAACGGGTGTAAAGTTCATTGCAGTTCCTTTAAACTCAGTCCAAAGGGTGTCAGGCTTACTTGGTTTATTTTCATGTCCGATATCCTTAAGTTTTCACCACAGAAATCACACAACAAAATGCACAAAAACAAACAAACAAAAAACATATAGAACACAGAACAAAACAACAACAACAACAACAACAAAAAAAAAAAAACAGAAATCTGGCGCCGAAACAGGAAAACAGAGGAGCAATGCAATGTCTTCCTAAAGCTCCCCGTAGGAGCGCATGCGTGCCCGTTGGCACCTCTCTACCCTTCCAGATGAATTCCCTAGAGAACAGAACAGATGACAGAATGATTCTTGTTACTGTCCCAGACAGGAGTATATGTGAGCCTCCTCAGTCCACCTCTCTGTCATCAGAAGAGATCTCCCTTAACCGGATATCAGATGTTATAAAGGCACCAATTACCTATGGATGCCTCCTCCACCAGGTGCTTGCTAATAGTTTTAATGCGGTGGTTCACTGCAGTGCTCCCTGAACTGAAGGCTAACTCCAAGGCCTTGGACCATCTCAAGTTGCACAAACCCTAGAGTTGCTCTCAAGCTTGGAGCCCTGGAAGGAAGGCCAACTTCAGAATTTACAGCAGTCTGGTCTTGTGATCTTGTCCGGCAGGGTCATCTCACTGGGGAACTCCAAAATATTAGACCAGGAACGCATGTAAAGACCACTGACTCCTAGTAAAATCAAATTAAGGCAAGCTAATTATTTCAAAGGGAAAGGCTACCTCTCCCTCCCAAAATGGCGGAAGCAAGACAGCAAACCCACCTTTCCTATAGCCCAGCTATATAGCCCAGAAAGATGCACAAAAAGGGGGTTACAGATAACAGAACTTTAACAAGCATCACACTAACGGTAGTTTACATTTTTTTTTAAGCTCACCCCAACATCAGAAATTATGAGGACCATTAGAGCCTCAGAGACTCGTTGTCTGGCCAGGGAAAGAAAATATTTATGAGGTGTCACTAAAGTTTCAGAGAGGGCTGCAATCTGGTCAGAGAGCCAGGCATGGGTGAGTTTAAGGCATGGGCAAACATTCCAAGCAGGTTCAGAATTTGCAGTAATTTATAATAAAGCCAAAATTATCTTTTCATGGGTTTCTGGCAAGTGGGCTCCCAATTTTAATAAATGATCAGGTTGGGTCTATCAACCCTGTCCCTTACTTTTAGAAACTCCCCTTCCACATCCAAGCTTGTGAACTCCTGAGCATTTTCCATTCCAGATATGTATTCACAGATTTTCTAACTCTTCTCCTCTAATTGTGTATTACTTGGGGCGAATGTAATGTCAAGGCATTGTTCTGGATGAGAATGGGAAGATTTTTTGCATACACATTGGATTCATTATCTAATTTTTCATTCGAAATACTTAATCCCTGACACTAAAACCTACCCTACTGGACTCTGACTACTAATGCAAATATGATGGAGATAAATTACCCCAACAAAATAGAAATACAAGCAGTTCAGAGGAGGCATGGTGCATAGTTGGACTTGTCTTTTGCATTATGTAGTGTAGGAGTTATAAATCTAGCAAATTTTCAATTTAAATAGTTCTCCATGTGTTTTGAAAGTTAACAAATATTTGAATTCCTGTCTCCCTTTCTCTGTAGCCTATTCAGCACATGTATTTTTATATGCACATATCAAATCCTACCTGGTACCACACGTACATTCTTGTGAGGTGGATGAATTGGCAGATACAATTTGTGAGAATAGATCACTCATTCTAAACGCTGTTGGAACTGAAAATTCAACCTATGGGTGAGCTTCCTAGTTGAACAACATTATACATAAACCCATGTTCAGTAAAATGAATATTTTTGGATCTGTGGATGATATATATTTCATGATTAATTTAGATTGCCATATATATTGCTACTTTTTAATGTCTGTGTGTGTGTGTTATATATATATATATATATATATATATATATATATATATATATATATATATATATACTCTCCAGATTTTTCAAAATATGAAATATATGTGTTTTATTATACACTCCCTAAATTCATTCATATTCATATATGTGGATTTATGATCAACTTTTCACAAGATTATTATCAGAAATATTCATCCACCTGAAATACATATTTGTTTCCTAGTACTGAAAACAAACTTCAGTGAATGGTGCACACAAATCCTAATATTTCTACAGTAACTCACCCAGTTTAACATCAATGCGTATAGATTCCTATGGGACATGAAGTGTATTTTGACGTTCATTTTTATTCAACTCTGGTACATTACTATTTCTTCAGTTAATGCACATCATAGAATAAATATTTCATCCACAATTTATCAAATTGATAGGCATTTGTTTCACTTTCAATCACTTCCTGATTCAGAACACATGTATTCCTTAATGTTTCTTGACTGCTCGTTTCATGAGACTTCTTTCCAAACACATTATTTTCAATTTCCATTATCGCTTTGAAGCAAATCTCACACACCCGTCTTGATAAACCATTAAAGTAATATTACCATTATATGTATAATTGGTTGGAATTAATGATTGTATATCAATATAAGATTTTCTGCATATTTTCAGATATAAATTCAATCGATTATTTAAAGTGTAATCAGTTATATTATTTATTCACAGTATGGTCTCTTCATGCATTATCTCTACATACATAGACACAGGGTACACCTCTTTGTACCCCCAATATTAATTTATATGTCTTCAAAATATTGTTCCCAGAAATGGTGGAAGAAATACTCTGTCAACTGATCTACATATACATTTTATCACAGTAATATTCTGGACACAAAATGCAAAGTTCACACTTATGATTGTACCAAAGACTAAATGGAATGTAAACATGGATTACTAAAAAAATCCATGTCCAATTTGGCTAATGCTCTCAAATGTCAATCCTATTAATGATTACATATTTGTTTCTTCCTAAGATTATATATTCAAATTCAACCCTGTTGAAAATATCTAATACTATCACTCACTTTATACTTTGTCTGATTTCATAATGTCTCTATAGATATCTGCTTTCCTACATATTTTCCCCAGTTCATCATTGTGACTCATTCTTCACATGTGCTGACATTGACATTCACTCACTAACCGAAACCCTGTTGCTAAAGAACTTTTGGTCCAGTTCCTATACTCACTCTTTTTTCTAAACTTACTTACTATCTTCCTAATCCACCTACTGTCCCCTTTTGACTGGATATTCTCTTCGACATTCAATCATCCAAGGTACAAGGTCCTATGCCATTTTATATCGATTTATCTGAGACATCTGTGCAGAACATAATTCAAAGCTAAGTGTCACAATCAAAGGCCCAATTCCCTTCTGGGCTTCAAATCTTACCTAGATTTCTGTTTTCATACTTACATTTCACCTATTTATTCTTGTAAATATCGCAGATTCCCAATACCATTATTCATCCTGCAGAATGATTCCTAACTCAAATCGAATATGTTATTAATCCTAACCATACACTCTTCCATCAATCTAACTTTACAAAAGAGTAGGGACACAGTTTGTCTTACAATACAGGAATGTAGGGGATCTTCCACCTGCTGAGAACCTCAAAGGTCCTTACAGAAATGATCCCTGGAGAAGATGTTGACAGCTATGGAGGACCTGAGAGAGAAAAATTCATTTTCCATGGAAAACAACCAGGTCAAAATGAAGGGATGTGTCTGAATCAGCCTCTCTCTTCTTAATGTAGAGTAGTTGGACCAAATCAGGCATGTGTGGAGAGCTGTTCCCGGGTGCCTATTTTTGATATACAATTCTTAGCTTGAAGTGTCACAGTAAGTAGGGGCAGGCTCCATCTCATGGGAACCTAGGAAGCAACTTTTAGGACAAAGTGTTTGCCAAGGCAGTGACCTCATTCAGTTTCTGAATGAAGTGACCTACCTCACTTCTTTGGTGATGGAACTCTCTGAACTGGGGATCCAAGAAGCCAGGCACCCAGAGTCAGTCCCAGTCCCAGTCCCAGTGGGCTCACATGTTTGTATTTACCAAGGACAGAGTCAGACTTTCTTGGTACCTACTGATGTGAGGATGGCCAAATGCCAGGAGAGCTCTGAAGAGGGCCAGTCCATGAGAAAGCAGGCAGTGTCTCACCACTGGCTCCTGAAAACTTCACTGAGTTGGCCAAGGAGACCAGATCTGAGAGAGTTTCCCAATACTATTATTCATCCCGAAGAATGATTCCTAACCCAAATTGAACATGTTATTAACCCTAACATACACTGTTCCCTCAATCTAACTTTACAGAAGAGCGGGGACAGTGTTGGTCTTACAATACAGGAATGTAGGGGATCTTCCACCTGCTTAGAAACTCAAAGGTCCATGCAGAAATCATTCCTGGAGAAGATGTAGGCAGCTATGAAGGACTTGAGAGAGCAAAAGTCATCTTCCATGGCAAACAACCTGGTCAGGATAAAGGATTGTATCTGAATCAGCCTCTCTCTTATTAATGTAGAGAAGATGGATCAAACCAGGCCTGTGTGGAGAGCTATTCCTGAGTGCCTATGGTTTATATACCATTCTAACTTGTGAAAGTGTCACAGGAAGTAGGGGCATCCTCCATCTCAAGAGACCATAGGAAGCAACTGTTAGGACAAAGTGGTTGCCAAGGGAGTGACCTCTTTCAGTTTCTGAAGGAAGTGACCTCACGTCACTTCCTTGGTGTTGGAACTCTCTGAACTTGGGATCCAGGAAGCCAGGCACCCATTGCCAATCCCAGTTCTACTCCTAGTGGGCTCACTTCTTTGGATTTACCAGGGACAGAGTCAGTCTTTCATGGTACCTACTGATGTGGGGATGGCCAAATGCCAGAAGAGCTCTGAAGAGGGGCCTTTCCTGAGAAAGCAGGTAGTGGCTCATGCTGGCTCCTGAAATCTTCACAGAGTTGCCCACGAAGACCAGATCTGAGACAAGACAGGCTATTTTTGGGGAACATAGTATGACCCACCAGTCAGAGAATACTCCAGATAGTCACAGATGTACTTGGGGGAAGCAGGTGCCTTTGTGGGTGTGGGTGTGGGATTCTGGTTTTGTCTCATGTTCTGAGAATAGGTTAACCAGTACCCTAGTTATTAATTGGTAGTTACATTATGCTTATAGACCCCAGAACTCAGGACAGGTAGAAAAAATAAATAGAACCATTAAATAGACCTTTACGAAATTAATCTTAGAGACCTGCATAAAAGATTGGACTATGCTCCTGCCTTATGCACTGTTTCATGCAAGAAATACTCCCTCTGTTTCTTTGTGTAACCTCACCACCTGTGAAATTCTCTATGGTGCCCTTCCTCCAGTAAGGGACCTAACCCCAACTCTAAGACCTAAGGATCCCTTCCACACCCCCTAGCTTGACAGACTTAAAGCTCTTGAAAGAACTCATTGATATCTGTTCAAACAGCTGGCCACGGCCTACCAAACTGGGGACAAGGGAACTCCACTTCAATATAATGTAAGAGACTTCATCTACATAAGAAGACATCAGGTTTCATTCCTGGAACCCCGATGGAAAGGAACATACCAGGTACTACTTATAACACCTACATCAGTAAATGTATACGGAATCAATTCCTGGATCCATGCCTCTCATCTCAAGCCTGCGCTCTGTCCAGACTCTTGCTGGAAACTGGAAATGACTAGTAACCCTTTCAAATTGTGTATTCACCATATGAATAAGGCTATAGACTCTCCCCTTGGCCACCAGTAGTCCTAAACCTCATCAGGTGGTTCATCAGCGATGGCTGATCACAAATCCTACTAGAGAAGAAGTATGGTCTATCTCGCTTACAGCCCCCATAGGGACCTGGTGGCCATCTCTCCACCCAGACATTTGTCAGCTGGCTATAGGTTTTTCCTATTGGGATATATCTGATAAAGTGGATCCCACTAAAATTCTATTAAATACCTTCTGTATCATCGATAATGGAAACAAATATTATGGATGTAGGGACACACGAGCAAGATGCAGGTTGGCTAGCCCAGATTACTATGTTTGCATGGCAGACTATCAAAGCCACAAAGAGCCACGGCTGTGAGGGGAAAAAGCCAACTTCTTCTGTAAGTCATGGGGATGGTAGCATACAGGGACTGCCTGGTGGAACCCAAACTCCCCATCAAATTCAGTACACAGCATTGGCCATATTACCAATTAGACAACCAAAACCGATGGACCCCAGAAGGCTCTCTAGATCCTCAAATTATGCATGACATTTTTAACTTCTACAAGTGATCAAAAGGGTGGAAGGAGATTCCCCTATGTGAAGACCTTTTCCCTCCTTCACTCACGTCCTGAACTATGCTTCTCCAATAGATCCTAACCCTCAGCCTTCTGCTCCAGACTCTCTGCTTTCACTCCCACCTCAGCAACCTGATTTCTCCCCTCCATTTACTAGATCAAAAAACCAAACCTCGGCCGGTTCTCAGACCATTGCGCCCTTGCTGAGGTATCAGGTACTGAGGTACCCCTCCACCCACTCAGTCCTCTTTTCTCCAGTAAGTGCCCAGAGCAGGTCCCATCAGGTCCTCTTACCAGCTAACCCAAAGCTCAAACCAGCTGAGGAGATCCCTCAGACCACTATCCAAGATGTAATGAAAGTGACCTTTAAAGTTGCCTTGTCATCACTGAAAACAGGTGACTAAGAATTTAAAGTCCCTCACAGGCTTTTTGGGATACTCACTCCTGTCGTCCCCTCTGCTCTACCTGTTCTACTGCTCAAGTTTTTGTTGCCAGGAAAATCACAAACCCCTTTCCCAATATTCTTTTACATCTCTCCTTCCTAATTCTCAGATAAACGGAGCTGCTCTCAGCCTTGCTTTCCACGTCTTGCCCCTCTTCACCAGGCCCACAGAAAAGTCTTATATGACCTTCTCCAGAAGTCTTCACCATTGCTGACTTTAGGACTTTCAGCAAAAGAGTCCCTATAAAAGAATTCAATGTAGATAAACTCCGTGTTTTCATGTCGCCCTGTTCTACTTGGCCAGTGGCTGGAAAAATCAGCACTCCTAAGCTAGACACCCCCTTACGAGTTTTTCACAAAATAAGTGAACAAGGCCTCTGGCCTTGAGCTGGGGATTCACAGAGATGGCTACAATTCTAAGTAAAGAAGTTACCAACTAGGCTCCATGGTAACAGCTGGCAGGGAGAAAAAAAAGAGAAAAAAAAAAAAGCTCTCCCTGTCCCAAGTGTCCTTGAAAAGTTAACTTGCCGAGAACAGAGGGAAAAATAACAGAAACAAAAACTGCTTTTTGTGAACTTCTGCAGACTGTGAACTTCTGAGCCCCTTCCCTTACATGTTGGGTACAAATTCTGAAACTACCTAAACTTGGGGTTCAGAAGATTAATTGATTACAACAGAAGCAATACCCTCTAAATCCGTTTGCAACCAAATAGGGCTGTTTCCCTGTCTTCGGTGCTATCTTAGATTCCTTTCCTTTTCCGTACCTACAACAGAATAATTCTATATACTTAAACATTGTTTATGTTTTCATGAAATGGTCAACAGATGTGATTAATTATGTAATGGTGCAGATGTTTCCCAGAGTGTTCTAGGATGATGCATGTTCATTTAAAGATCAAATCGGAGGGCATACAACCTGTTTCCACCGGGAACCTGTATCTCTCACTTTAGCCATCCTATTAGGAATAGGAGTTGCTGCAGGAGTGAGCACAGGAACCCTAGTCCATGGGACACAACAAATGACCCAATTAGAAGCAGCAATAGAAAAAAAATTAAAGATAATAAAACCTCCATCACAGCTTTACAGGAATGTTTAACCTCTCTCTCTGAAGTTGTTTTACAGAACAGGCGAGGGTTAAACCTTCTCTTCATGAGAGAAGGGGGACTTTGTGCTGCATTGAGGGAAGAAGGTTGTTTTTATGCCGACCATACTGGAGTTGTATAAGAACCTATGAGTATATTAAGAAAATGCCTTTAAGAGTGTCAACGAG
Organism: Callospermophilus lateralis; assembly: GCF_048772815.1. Classification (NCBI taxonomy): domain Eukaryota; kingdom Metazoa; phylum Chordata; class Mammalia; order Rodentia; family Sciuridae; genus Callospermophilus; species Callospermophilus lateralis. The sequence goes on along the minus strand of NW_027514357.1, from coordinate 656,186 downwards.
AGAGAGAGGCCCAAAAAGGGTGGTTTGAGTCTTGGTTCACACAGTCCCTCTGGTTAACTATGCTTTCATCAGCCCAGGCCTGTCCATTAATAATCCTCATATTATTGCTAACTGTAGGACCCTGTTGGCTCAACCATGTAGTTTCCTTTCTCGAAGCTCAAATTGGACAATTTAAACTTATGGTAATCAGACAACAATATACCCCACTAGGAGACATAAAATGTGACACCCTTCAATGATCACTTTCATGATTAAAAGTAACCAGAAGAAGAATTGGGGAATAAAAAGTTAATAAAATAGGTACCTGTCACTTCCTATTTTTCTGTATGCTTAATAAAACACTGTTGAAATCTTGAGAACTGTTTGCTAATCTTGTTCCCAGAATGTGCTGTCCCCAACTGCCAAACTGCAGAATGTACTCCATCATCCCGTTGAAAGCAAACTGCCCACTCTCCCTGACGCATCAATAAATTTCCCTCCCTGCCCTCTCCAAGGAAAGTATATAAGCTCTGTTTAAGCTGTTCTCAGGACTCTCTGCTCTATTCAAGTGAGCTCTGAGCCCCAGCATGCTGGACCCTCAATAAACCCTTTGTTGTTGCATGAGACAGTCTCTTGGTGGTCTCTTCCTCCTATGCCTGCCCGACCATTACAATATTCCAACTCTATATTCTTATAAATATCTCAGGTTCCCAATACCATTATTCATCCAGCAGAATAATTCCTAACCCATATCAAACATGTTATTAAACATAACCATACACTCTTCCCTCAATCTAACTTTACAGAAGAGCAGGCACAGAGTTGGTATTACAATACAGGAATGTAGGGGATTGTTCATCTGCTGAGAACCTCAAAGATCCATGCAGATATGATCACTGGAGAAGATGTAGGCAGCTATGAAGGACCTGAGAGAGCAAAAGTCATCTTCCATGGAAAACAACCTGGTCAGTATGAAGGGTTGTGTCTGAATCAGGCTCTCAAATATTAATGTAGAGAAGATGGACCAAACCAGGCCTGCTTGGAGAGTTGTTCCCAGGTGCCTATGGTTGATATACCATTCTAACTTGTGAAACTGTCACAGGTAGTAGGGGCAGCCTGCATCTCATGGGACCCTTGGAAGCAAATGTTAGGACAAAGTGGTTGCCAAGGCAGTGTCCTCATTCAGTTCCTGAAGGAATTGACCTCACCTCACTTCCTTGTTGATGGAACTATCTGAACTTGGGATCCAGGAAGCCAGGCACACAGAGCCAGTCCCAGTCCCAGTCCCAGTGGTCTCACTTGTTTGGATTTACCAAAGACAGAGTCAGTCTTTCTTGGTACCTACTGATGTGAGGATGGCAAAATGCCAAGAGAGCTCTGAAGAGGGGCCTTTCCTGAGAAAAAGGTAGTTGCTCAATGCTGGCTCCTGACAACTTTACAGAGTTGGCTAAGGAGGACAGATCTGAGAGAGAACATGCCATTTAAAGGGAACATACTGTGGCCCACTAGTCAGAGGACACTCCAAATAGTCTCAGAATTACTTAGGGAAAGGAGGTGCCTTTATGGGTGTAGGTGTAGGTTTGTGGTTTTCACTTGTTCTGAGAATAGGTATCAAAGGCGGTTTGTTTGGATTGAGTGAACTCTTTCTGGTAAGTACTTTGACAAGGCGAGTGTTTTTATGTCTGTATATAAAACGGTGTTCGTGGTTGTAGACATAAGAAGAGAGAATGCATCAATGGATGTGTCCTGTCTAGTAGAAAGCTTGCCAGCCTTCATACTGCCCAATTTATGAATGGACTGCTGCTTGACTTATGGATGGGCAACATCTGCTATCCTCCAAAGTTCCTGTTTTCTTCCTGAATTCTGGCCTCTCTAAAGAATAGGCTCATGTTTTGTGTCCAAGATATGTACCACCTCCAAGCTCTGTGACATGGACATGTACTGGATACCTGAAGGGAATGACGAGCTTCTTAGAAAACTCAGATATCAGTATGACCAGTAAAGTCTCAGTGGAGAAAGCCTGCTTTGTGCCTTTTGCTTACCTATTGTTTTATTGCCCTGAATGTCAGGAAGGTCTCTGCCTCAGGCCTCCCCTTTGTAAAGCCTGAAGAAAAGAGTTCTCAAATTGAAATGAATGGGCATCACCTGTGGCTCTGTGCTTAATTGCTTTGGAAAGGGATGTGTCTGAATCCGCCTCTTGGCACTGTGTGAGGCTGTGGCTTAGATTCTCAGCACTAGATGGATCCAAAGAAATATCTCATGTGTGCATCCAATACAAAAATGGCTAAAAGAGCAGATATTGTAGATGAAGTCTCTCGCCTTCCTATGTAAAGTTCCTGACCTCCATTAAGTGAGAATAGTGATACTTTGGGTCAAATGAGATATTTAAAGCCCTGTAGAGGCTAGCCTATAGGTGCATGGGTTTTCTCAAGATTCCAATTCACATAAAGAATCTAAACCGCACAGTAATTAGGCCTCAAATTGGAGAAGCAAAGCAGCATTAACGGCATGCCTATTTGATCACTCTTGGTTAACAGGAAGGGTGTCTAGGCCACACAGACTTTAGGAAAATGAGGGAAAAAGGGAGCTTATTTTGGACACTGTTGTGGGCTGCGCCCCTCATGGAAACCTGCTACCAGAGGTAATGATTAGTGTCTATATGGAAGAAGATGAGGGCCATGTGGGAGTGTTTTGGTTTTAATTGTGGACATTTGTATCGTGGTTGGAAGAGATGACTGGGTCCACCTGGGCTTGAACTCTGGTGTGACTCCCATTAGAGACTGAGTTCTGGAACTGACCTCAGAGCAGTATTGCCATGAATTTTGTCGGGATTTTATTAGGCCACGCATGAGAGTGACCCTTGGAAACTGAGATCTAAGGCCAGTGTGGATTTCCACAGAGCACTGGGAATCTCAGCCAGGATATAACATGATTTTATTTTTAAAGACTTGGCAGCCATAGTTGAGAGTCAAAACACACATGGAACTCACATTGTAGACCTCAATGGGTCTGGCTTCATGTGACCTTTTGGCCACTCTTTGGGAAGACTTGCCTGTGAGAGTTCTTCAGAGCATTCATTGAAATGAGCTTCCTCACCATTTAATGGTTCCTGAATTAATTGAAACCCATAGTGCCTCCAACTTCATCATTGAAAAATGGCTAGATAAATACCATGAAATTTTTGAAATTCCCATTACCAGGTGGCACTGGAGAAACTTTGGATGTCCTGTTGCTGATCATGAGTATACCAGACGGTGCCTTGATTGACTGGGTTTCATGAAAATGGTGTAGATCAGATATGCCAGTAAGTTGGAGCCTGCTGAGCAGTGGGCCTAGAGCAATGTTGGGCAGGTGTGTGACACAAAATATGCGCTGGGGCCATTTCGATCTGCCATTGGCTTCCAAATGCCTTGTGACTGACAGGATGCAGCCAGCAGACCCTTATTTGTAAAGGCATCTTGTTATATGGAGAGTTTTGACCCTGTCCCTTACTTTTGGAAACTCCTCTACCACCTCCAAGTTTGTGAACTCCTGATCATATTCCATTCCAGATTTGTATTCTCAGAATTCCTAACTCTTTTTCCCTAATTGTGTCTTACTTGGGGTGAAAGTATTGTCAAGGCATTGTTCTGGATGAGAGTGGGAAAAATTTTGTGTAGCACATATTTGCATACACATTGGATTCATTTTCCAATTTTCCATTCAGAATACTAAATCCCTGACACTAACATATACCCTATTAGACTCTGACTACTAATCCTAATATGGTGGAGTAAAATAACCCAAATGGAATAGAAATACAAGCAGTTCAGAGAAGGCATGGTGTGTAGTTGGAATTGTCTTTTGCATTATATTGGGTAGAAGGTATAAACTAGTTAATTTTTTTATTGAAAGAGTTCTCCATGTGTTTTTAAAGTAAACAAATGTATGAATTCGTGTCTCCCTTTCTCCGTAGCATATTCAGCACATGTATTTTTATATGCACATACAGAATCCTATCTGGTACCACTCGTACAATCTTGTGAGGTGGCTTACTTGGCAGATACAAATTGCGAGAAGACATCACAGCTCCTAAACACTGTTGGAACAGAAAATTAAACCTATGGGTGAGCTTCCTAGATGAACAACATTATACATAAATCCATGTTCAGTAAAATGAATATTTTTGCATCTGTGGGTGATTTATATTTCATGGTGAATTTCGATTGGCATATATATTGCTACTTTTTAATGTCTGTGTGTATATATATATATATATATATATATATATATATATATATATATATACAGTCTCCAGATTTTTCAAAATATGAAATATATTTGTCTTATTACACACTTCCTAAATTCATTCATATTCATGTATGTGGATTTATAATCAAATTTTCACATGATTATTCTCAGAAATATTCATCCACCTGAAATACATATTTTTTCCTACTAGTGAAAACTAACTTCAGTGAATGTTGCATACAAATCCTAATATTTCTACAGTAACTGACCCAGTTTAACATCAATGCGAGTAGATTCCAATGGGACATGCTGTGTGTTTTGACGTTCATTTTTATTCAACACTGGTACATTATGATTTCTTCAGTTTATGCACATCATAGGATATATTTTTCATCCACAGTTTCGCAAATTTATAGGCATTTGTTTCACTTTCAATCAATTCCTTCTTCAGAACACATGTATTCATCCATGTTTCTTGACTGGTCTTTTCATGAGACTTCTTTACAAAACACATTATTTTCAATTTTCATAATCATTTTTGAAGCGAAACTCAGACACCGTTCATGATAAACAATAACACTAATATTAACAATAGATGTATAACTGGTTGGAATGAATGATTTTATATCAATATAAGATATCTTAAATATTTTCAGATATCAATTCCATCCATTATTTAAAGTGGAATCAGCTATATTATTTATTCACTGTGTGGTCAATTCATGCATTATCTCTATATTCATAGACACAGGGCACACCTCTTTGTACAACCAATACTTATGTATATGTCTTCTAAATATTACTGCCAGAAATGGTGTAAGAAATACTCATGTCACCAGATCTACATACACATTTTATGACAGTAATATTCGGGACACAAAAAGTAAATGTCACACTTATGATTGTACCGGAGTCTGAATGGAAAGTGAACATGGATTACTAAAAACATTCCTGTCCATGTTGCCTAATCCTCTCAATTATCAATCCTGTTGGTGACTACATATTTGTTTCTTCCAAAGATTATATATTCAAACTCTACCCTGTTGAAAATGCCTAATCATATCACTCACTTTATACTTTGCCTGATTTCATTATGTCTCTATTGATATGTGGTTTCCTACATATTTTCCCCAGTTCATCATTGTGACTGACCCTTCACATGAAGTTATGTTTACTTTCACTCTCTAACCAAAACACTATTGCGATAGAACATATATTCCAAATCCTATATTGACACTTCTTCCTAAACCTACTATCTACCTAATCCTACCGACTACCCGTTTTTGACTGGATGTCCTCTTCGACATTCAATCATCCAAGGTACAAGGTTCTATGCCATTATATATCTATTTTTCTGAGACATCTGTGCACAATGTAAATCAAAGTTAAGTATCCCAATCAAGGGCCCAATGCCCTCTAGGCTTCAAAATTACCTAGATTTCTGTTTTTATTCATATATTTAACCTCTATATTTTTATAAATATCGCAGGTTCCCAATACCATTATTGATCCCGCAGAATGATTCCTAACCCAATTCAAACATTTTATTAACCCTAAGAATACACTGTTCCCTCAATCTAAATTTAACGAAAAGCAGGGACAGAGTTGGTCTTACAATACAGGAATGTAGGGGATCTTCCACCTGCTGAGAACTTCAAAGATCCATGTAGAAATGAACCCTGGGGAAGATATAGTCATCTATGAAGGACCTGAGAGAGCAAAAGTCATCTTCCATGTCAAACACCCTGGTCAGGATGAAGGGATATGTCTGAATCAGCCTCTCTCTTCTTAATGTAGAGGAGAAGGACCAAACCAGGCCTGTGTGGATAGCTATTCCCGGGTTCCTAAGGTTGACATACCATTCTAACTTGTGAACATTTCAGAGGAAGTAGGGGAACCCTCCATCTAATGGGACCCTTGGAAGCAACTATTAGGACAAAATGGTTTACAAGACAGTGAATTCATTCAGTTCCTGAAGGAAGTGACCTCACCTCACTTCCTTCGTGATGGATCTCTCTGAACTTGGGATCCTGGAAGCCAGGCACACAGAGCCAGTCCCAGTCCCAGTCCCAGTGGGCTCACTTGCTTGGATTTACCAAAGACAGAGTCAGTCTTTCTTTGTTCCTACTGATATTATGATGCCAAAAGCAAGGAGAGCTCTGAATAGGGGCCTTTCCTGAGAAAGCAGGTAGTGGCTCAAAATTCCCTTCTGACAACTTAAAAGAGTTGGCCAAGTAGACCAGATCTGAGACAGGACAGGACATTTCGGGGGAACATTGTATGGCCCACCAGTCAGAGGACACTCCGTAGAGTCACAGACCTACTTGGGGGAGGAGGTGACTTTGTGGTTGTGGTTGTGGGTTTATGATTTTGTCTCATCTTCTGAGAATAGGTAGGAAAGGCGGTTAGTTTTTTTTTTTTTTGGAGTGTACTGTTTCTAGTAAGTCGTTTGACAAGGCGAGTGTTTCTATGTCTGTGTATTCCACTGTGTCCGTGGTTGTATACATTAGAAACGAGAATGCATCAATGTATTTGTCCTGTCTAGTAGAAAGCTTCCCAGCATTCAACCTGCCCAATTTATGAATGGGTTGCGGCTTTCCTTAAGGATGGGCAACACCTACTATCTTCCTAATTACCAATTTTCTTCCTGAATTTTTTCCAATCTCCAGAATTGGCTCATGTTTTTTTGTCCAAGATATGTACCACCTCCAAGCTCTGTGACATGGCCATGTACTGGATATCTGCAGGGAATGGCGAGCATCTCAGAAAACTCAGATATCAGTGTGACCAGTAAAGTATCAGTGGAGAAACCCTGCTTTGGGCCTTTTGCTTACATAATGTTCTGTTGCCCTTAATTTCAAGAAGTTCTTTGCCTCAGGCCACCCCTTTGTGAAGCCTGAGGAAAACAGTTTTCAAATGGAAATGAATGGGCATCACCTGTGGCCCTTTGCTTTATTGCTTTGGAAAGGGATGTGTGTGATTTAGCCTCTTGGCCCTGTGTGAGGCTGTGGCTTAGATTCTCAGCACCTGATGGATCTAAAGAAAGATCCCATGTGTGCATCCAAAACCAAAATGGCCAAAAGAGCAGTCCTTGTGGATGACGTCTCACCTTCCTCTGTGAGGTTCCTGACTTCCATCAATAGGGATCCTTTGGGTCAGAGGAGTTCTCCAAAGCCCTGCAGAGGTGCTTGGGTTTTCTCATGACTCCAATTCACATAAAGAATCTTAACCTCTGAGTCAGTTGGCCTCAAAGTAGAGAAGCGGTGTAGTCTTCACAGCATGCCTATTTCATCACGCCTGGTTCACAGAAAGTATGTCCAGGCCACCCTGACTTTAGCAAATGAGTGGCAAGGGAGCTTATTTTGGACACTGTCTTGGACTGCGCTCCTCATGAAAACCTCCAGCCAGAGGTTATGATGAGTGTCTATATGGAAGAAAATGAGGGCCATGTCGAAGTGTTTTGGTTTTAATTGTGGTCATTTGTGTGTCAGTTGGAAGAGATAACTGTGTTCACCTGGGCTTGAACTCTTGTGTGATTCCACTTAGAGACTGCTTTCTGGAACTGACCTCAGTGAAGTATTGCCATGAATTGTTTTGAGATTTTAGGAGGCCACGCATGAGATTCGCTCTTGGTATCTGTGATCTAGGCCCAGGGTGGCTTTGCACAGAAAACTGGGAATCTTTGCAAGGATATCACATGATTTTATTCTGAAAGACTTGGCAGCCATCGTTGAGAGTCAAAACACACATGGACCTAACATTGTAGACCTCAATGGGCCTTGCTTATGTTACCATTTGGCCTCTGTTTCTGTAGCCTTGCCTATGAGAGTTCTCTAGAGCTTTCATTGAAATGAGCTTCCTCACCATTTAATGGTTCCTGAATTAATTGAAACCCAGAGTGTCTTAAATTCATTTTTGAAAAATGGCTAGATAAATACCATGCAAGTTTTGAAATTCCCATGACCAGGTGGCACTGGAGAACCTTTGGATATCTGGTTCCTGATCATGAGTGTACCAGACAATGCCTTGATTGACTGGGTTTCATGAAAATGGAGTAGAACAGAGATGCCTGTAAGTTGGAGCCTGCTGAGTAGTGGGCCTAGAGCTGTGGTGTGAAGGTGTGTGATAAACATCTGTGGTGGGGCCATGTGAATATGTCTTTGACTTCCAAATGGCTTGTGACTGACATGCTGCTGCCAGCAGACCCTTATATGTAAAGGCATCTTATTATATAGAGGGGTTTCAGGGCAATGTTCAGAATCAGGTTGCTCTTGTTAAGGGGGCAAGCTATGTGGGATAGAAGCCTGGTTGGTGCATTCTCCTGTAAACCCTGACCCACCACACCTGACAGAACTCCCTCCAGCACTGTGTCCCTGATGAACTCCTTGTATTTTTTGAAGCAACACCAAACTATGAGTGCAGCAGCCAGAAACACCACGAAAAGTGGAGGATGACCATATGACTTCACAGTCCACGCGGGCAGACACTTAGACCCAGGTGGCCAAAGTTTGCCGACAAAGATAGAATTCATCACTGCTGCCTAATGTTCATTGGAAAACAAGAAACCATGTCCTCCAGGTCACATAGATGCCATTCCAGATTGATGGTCTCACTACAAAGGAAGCTAAATCTCCTGACAACAACATATAGTTTAAGTGCCCAAACTCAGAGGCAGTTTGTCAAGAAGTCTTTAGGCCAAAAGAACTTCATGTTTGTGGAGTGTTTACCCTATCCCTTACTTTTGGATACTCCTGTCCCAACTCCAAGGTTGTGAACTCCTGAGCATTTTCCATTCCGGATATGTATTCAAAAATTTTCTAACTCTTCTCCTCTAATTGTGTCTTACTTGTGGTGAAGGAAATGTCAAGGCATTGTTCTGGATCAGAGTGGGGAGATTTTTGTGTAGCACATATTTGAATACACATGAGATTAATTTTCCTATTTTCCATTCGAAATTCTGAATCCCTGACACTTACCCATACCCTACTAGACTCTCACTACTAATCCTAATATGATGGAGAAAAATAACCCAAACAAAATAGAAATACAACCAGTTCAGAGGAGGCCTGTTGTATAGTTGGACTTGCCTTTTGCATGATAAAGGGTAGGTGTTACAAATCTAGTCAATTTTTAAATGAAAAAGTTCTCCATGTGTTTTTAAAGTTAACAAATATGTGAATTCTTGTTTCCCTTTCTCTGAAGCCTATTCAGAACATGTATTTTTAATGCACATATTGAATCCTACCTGGTATCACACTTATATTTTTGTGAGGTGGATGACATGGCAGATACAAATTGTGAGAAGAGATCACTCCTCCTAAACACTGTTGGAACTGAAAATTCAACCTATGGGTGAGCTTCCTAGTTGAACAACATTTTACTTAAATCCATGTTTAGTAAAATAAATATTTTTGCTTCAATGGATGATATATATTTCATGATGAATTTCTATTGGCATATATTGCCAGTTTTTAATGTCTCTGTGTGTGTTTTTTGTATATATATATATATATATATATATATATATATATATATATATATATTCTCCAGGTTCTTCAAAACATGAAATATATGTGTCTTTTATACACTCCATAAATTTATTCATGTTCATGTACTTGGATTTATAATCAACTTTTCAGAAGATTATTCCAGAAATATTCATCCACCTGAAATTCATATTTGTTACCTAGTACTGAAAGCTAACTTCAGTGAACGGTGCACACAAATCCTAATATTTTTATAGTAACTGACCCAGTTTAATATCAAAGCAAGTTGATTCCTATGGGACATGTTATGTATTTTGACGTTTATTTCTATTCAACAGTGGTAAATTACTATTTCTTCTTTTTTTGCAGATCATAGGATATATATTTAATCCAAAAGTTATCAAATTTACAGGTATTTGTTTCACTTTCAATCACTTCCTGCTTCAGAACACACGTATTCCTGCAGGTTACTTGACTGGTCTTATCATGAAACTTCTTTCCAAACACATTATTTTTGATTTTCATAATGATTTTTGAAGCAAAATATACACAATTTTCATGATTATCCATAACCCTAATATTTCCATTAGATGTATAAATGGTTGTAATGAATGTATGTGTATCAATATAAGATTTCATGTATATTTTCAGATATCAATTCATTCCATTATTTAAAGTTGGAACCAGTTATATTTTTAATTCTCAGTATGGTCTCTTCATGCATTATCTCAATATTCATAAACACATGGTACACCCATTTGTACCCCCAATACTAATTTATGCATCTTCAAAATATTGCTCCCAGAAACAGTGGAAGAAATACTCCACCTGATCTACATATACATTTTATCACTGTAATAATCTGGACACAAAATGCAAAGTTCACCTTTATGATTGTACCAAAGCCTAAATGGAAATTGACCATGGATTACTAAAACATCTATGTCTAAATTGCCTAATGCTCTCAAATGTCAATCTATTTGTGACTCCATATTTATTTTTCCCTAAGATTATACAGTCAAGTTCAACCCTGTTGAAAATGTCTAATATTATCACTCACTTTTTACTATACGTGATTTCCTAATGTCTCTATTGATATCTGCTTTGCTACATATTTTCCCCAGTTCATCATTGTGAGTGACCCTACACATGTGCTGATATTGACATTCACTCTCTAACCGAAACCCTATTGTTAAAGAACTTTTGGTCCAAAGTCTATACTCGCCCTCATTTCAACACCTACCGACTATCTTCCTGATCCTACAGACTATCCCTGTTTGATTGGATGTTCTCTTCTACATTCAATCATCCAAGGTACAAGGTCCTATTTCATTGTATATCGATTTATCTGAGACATCTGTGCATAACATAATTCAATGCTAAGTATCCCAATCAAAGGCCCAATGCCCTTCTGGGCTTCAAATCCTACCTAGATTTCTGTTTTCATACTTATATTTCACCTATATATTCTTAAAAATGTCACAGGTTCCCAATACCATTATTAATTGAGCGGAATGATTCCTAACCCAAATCAAACATGTTATTAACCTTAACCATACACTGATCCCTCAATCTAACTTTTCAGAAGAGCAGGGACAGAGTTGGTCTCAAAATACAGGCATGTAGGGGATTCTCCACCTGCTGAGAACCTAAAAGGCCCATGCAGAAATGATCCATGGAGAAGATGTAGGCAGCTATGAAGGACCTGAGAGAGCAAAAGACATCTTCCATGGTGAATAACCTGGTCAGGATAAAGGGTTGTGTCTGAATCAGCCTCTCTTTTTTTCATATAGATAAGATGGACCAAAACAGGCCTATGTGGAGAGCTGTCCCTAGGTGCCTATGGTTGATATACCATTCTAACCTGTGAAAGTATCACAGGAAGTAGGGGCAGCCTCCATATCATGGGACCTTTGGAAGCAACTGTGAAGGCAAAGAGGTTGCCAAGATAGTGACCTCATTCAGTTCCTGAAGGAAGTGACCTCATCACACTTCTTTGGTGATGGAACTGTCTGAACTTGGTATCCAGGAAGCCAGGCACTCAGAGCCAGTCACAGTCCCAGTCCCAGGGGTCTCAATTTTTTTGATTTACCAAGGAGAGAGTCAGAGTTTCTTGGTAACTACTGATGTGTGGATGGCCAAATGCCAGGAAAGCTCTGAAGAGGGGCCTTTTCTGAGAAAGCAGGTAGTGGCTCACCACTGGCTCCTGACAACTTCACAGAGTTGGACAAGGAGACCAGATCTGAGAAAGGACAGGCCATTTCAGTGGAACATAGTATGACCCACCAGTCATAGGACACTCTGGATAGTCACAGTCCTACTTGGGGGAAGGAGGTGCCTTTGTATGTGTGTGTGTGTTTGTGGTTTTGTCTCATGTTCTGAGAATAGGTAGTAGCGGCGGTTTGTTTGGTTTTGAGTGAACTGTTTCTAGTAAGTCATTTGACAAGGCGAGTGTTTCTATGTCTCTGAATCCCACTGTGTCCGTGGTTGTAGACAGTTGAAAAGAGAATGGATCAATGGATTTGTGTTGTCTAGTAGAATGCATCCCAGCATGTATCCTGCCAAATTTATTAATGGTCTGAGGCTTTCCTTATCGATGGGCAACACCTGCTATCTTTCTAAGTTCCTGTTTTCTTCCTGAATTCTGGCCAATATCCAGAATAGGCTCATGGTTTTCTCTCCAAGATATGTACCACCTCCAAGCTCTGTGACATGGCCATGTACTGGATAGCTGAAGGGAATGGAGAGCATCTCAGAATACTCAGATATCAGAGTGACCATTTAAGTCTCATTGGAGAAACCCTGCTTTGGGCCTTTTGCTTACCTATTGTTCTGTTGACCTGAATGTCAGCAAGGTCTTTGCCTCAGGCCATCTCTTTTTGAAACCTGAAGAAAACAGTTTTCAAATGGAAATGAATGGACATCCCCTGTGGCTCTTTTTTTAATTTCTTTGGAAGGAGATGTGTCTGATTCAGCCTTTTGGCCCTTTGTGAGTCTGTGGCTTAGATTATCAGCACCTGATGGATCTAAAGAATGATCCCATGTATGCATTCAAACCAAACTGGCCAAAAGAGCAGTCATTATGGATAAAGTCTCTCACCTTCCTTTGTAAGGTTCATGACCTCCATCAAGTGAGAATAGGGATCCTTTGGGTCAATTGAGTTCTTAAAACCCTGCAGAGGCTAGCCCATAGGTGCTTGGGTTTTCTGATTACTCCAATTCACATAAAGAATCTAAACCCCACAGTCAGTAGGCCTCAAATTGGTGAACCGAAGTAGTATTAATGGCAGGCCTATTTGACCACTCCTGGTTCACAGGAAGGTTGTCCAGGCCACCCTGACTTTAGGCAAACCAGAGGCAAGGGAGCTTATTTTGGACACTGTCTTGGGCTGCGCCCCTCATGGAAACCTTTAGCCAGAGGATATGATGAGTGTCTATATGGAAGAATATGAGGGCCATGTGGGAGTGTTTTGGTTTTAATTGTGGTCATTTGTGTGGCAGTTGGAAGAGATGACTTGTAAGATTCCAGCAGACGTCGGAGGAAGAGACTACCAAGAGACTGGCTCATGCAACAGCAATGGGGATTTATTGAGGATCCAATTCAGTTCGCTGGGGCTCTATGCTCACTCAACAAGCAACAGCGGCCCAGATCCCCGAGAAGAGGTTAAGCAGTGCTTCAGTACACTTTTTGGGTAGGCAGAGGCTTTATATATATCAGAGGAAATCATCTTGATCAGCCGGAAAATCGAACAACAACTCTCAAACTTGATTAGCACATTCATTGGTGGAATCAGGTTGGGCGGGGGTGATAGGTCGATCCTAAGGAGGGGGGTACATTCAAACTGATTGGTTTGGGCCCTGATATGCTTAGGTGCCAAGCTGCACAGGGTCCTAGATTATTAAACAACTGGATGGTCAGGGGGAATATTTAATGGGCAGTGAAAGGAATTGTCCTAACAGCTACAGGAATTTCAGGTTTTAGGTTTAGCATGGGAACTTAACAATACCTGGTCCTTTACATTTTAACTCAGGCTTTGCAGCTTAGAAACTTTACAACACCCGCTATTTTACACTTTAACTTCAATTTCTTTTACCCTAACAGACTGGGTCCGCCTGGGTGTGAACTCTGGTGTGATTCCCCTTAGACACTGAGTTCTGGAACTGAACTCAGAGAAGAGGTGTCATGAATTGTGTTGGGATTATAAGAGGCCACACATGAGAGTTGCCCTTGGAAACTGAGATCTAGGCCCAGGGTGACTTTCCACAGAGCATTGGAAATTTCAGCCAGGATATCACATGATTTTATTCTGAATGACTTGGCAGCCATAGTTGAGAGTCAAAACACACATGAAACTCACACTGTAGACTTCAATGAGCCTGGTTTCATGTGACCTTTTGGCCACTCTTTGAGAAGCCTTGTCTGTGAGAGTTCTATAGAGATTTCATTGAAATCAGCTTTCTCAAAATTTAAAGGTTCCTGAATGAATTGAAACCCACAGTGCCTCCAACTTCATCCTTGAAAAATGGCTAGATAAATACCATGAAATTTTTGAAATTCCCAGGACCAGGTACCACTGGAGAAAGTTTGGATGTCCGGTTTCTGATCATGAGTATAACAGACAGTGCCTTGATTCACTGGGTTTCATGCAAATGGTGTAGAACAGAGATGCCAGTAAGTTGGAGCCTTCTGAGTACTGGGCATAGAGCAGTGGAGGGCAGGTGTGTGATAAAACATCTGTGGTGGGGCCATGGGGATCTTCCATTGTCTTCCAAATGGCTTGTGACTGACATGGTGCAGCCAGCAGACCCTTATATGTAAAGGCATCTTGTTATTTGGAGAGGTTTCAGGGCAATGTTCAGAATCAGGATGCTATGGTCAAGGGAAAAGCTATGTGGGATAGAAGCATGGTTGGTGCATCCTCTTGCAGACCCTTACCCACCACAGGTGACAGAACTCCCTCCAGCACTGTACCAGGTGAACTACTTGTATTTCGTGAAGCAAATAACAAACTCCCAGTGCAGCAGTAAGAAATACCACGAAAAGTGGAGGATGACCAAATGGCTTCACAGTCCACACAGAGAGAAACTTAGCCCCCAGTGGACACTGTTAACCTACATAGAGAGAAATCAGCACTGCTGCCTCATGTTCAGTGGAAAATAAGAAACTATGTCCTCCAGGTCACATACATGCACACCCAGCTTTGATGGTCTCACTACAAAGGAAGCTCCTGACAAATACTTATATTTCAAGTGCGCAACCTCAGAGGCAGTTTCTCAAGAAGTCTTTAGGCCAGCAGAGCTCCATGTTTGTTGAGTGTTTACCCTGTCCCTTACTTTTGGAAACTCCTCTACCACCTCCAAGGTTGTGAACTCCTGAGCGTATTCCATTCCAGATATGTATTCACAGAATTTTTAACTCTTCTCCTCTAATTGTGTCTTACTTCAGGCGAGGGTAATGTCAAGGCATTTTTCTGTATGAGAGTGCAAAAATTTGTGTGCAGCATTTATTTGAAATACTGAATCCCTGACATTAACCCATATCCTAATAGACTCTGACTACTAATCCTAATATGATGGAGAAAAATAACTCAAACAAAATAGAAATACAAGCATTTCATAGGAGGCATGGTGTATAGTTGGACTTGCTTTTGCATTATATAGGGTAGGAGTAATAAATCTAGTCAATTTTTAATTGAAATAGTTTTCCGTGTGTTTTTAAAGTTAACAAATATGTAAATTACTGTCTCCCATTCTCTCTAGCTTATTCAGAACATGTGTTTTTATATGCACATATAGAATCCTACCTGGTTATCACACATACAGTCTCATGAGGAGGCTGATTGGCAGCTACAAATTGTGAGAAATGACCACTCCTCGTAAACGCTGTTGGAACTGAAAATACAACCCATGGGTGAGCTTCCTATTTGAACAACCTTATACAAAAATCCATGTTCAGTGAAATTAATATTTTTGGATCTGATGATGATATATATTTCACGATAAATTTCGATTGGCATATATATTGCAATTTTTAATGTCTCTCTGTGTGTGTGTGTGTATATATATATATGTATATATATATATATATATATATATATATATATATATATATATATATATATATGCACTCTGTCTAGATTTTTCAAAATATGAAACATGTGTCTTATTGTAGACTCCCTAAATTCATTTATATTCATGTATGTGGATTTATAATCAACTTTTCACAAGATTATTCTCAGAAATACTCATCCACCTAAAATACATACTTGTTTCCTAGTACTGAAAACTAACTTCGTTGAATGTTGCATACATATCCTAACATTTCTACAGTAACTGACCCTGTTTAACATCAATTCAAGTAGATTACTATGGGACATGATGTGTATTTTGAAGTTCATTTTTATTCAACACTGGTACATTGCTATTTCTTCAGTTTATGCACATCATAGGATACATATTTCATCCACAAGTTAGCAAATTGATAGGCATTTGTTTCACTTTTAGTCACTTCCTGCTTCAGAACACATGTATTTCTCCATGTTTCTTGACTGATATTTTCATGAGACTTCTTTCCAAACACATTGTTTTCGATTTCCGTAATCACTTTTAAAGCAAAACCCACACACCTTTCATGATAACCCATAACCCTAATATTACCATTAGATGTATAACTCGTTGGAATGAATGACTGTATATCAATATTAGATTTCTTATATATTTTCAGATATCAATTCAATCCATTATTTAAAGTGGAACCAGTTATATTATTTATTCACATGATGGTCAATTGATGCATTATCAATATATTCTATGACACAGGGTATACCCTTTGTACCCCCAATACTAATTTATATTTCTTCAAAATAGTGCTCCCAGAAATGGTGGAAGAAATACCCATGTCACCTGATCTACATATACATTTTATCACAGTAATATTCTGGACACATAAAACAAAGGTCACTCCTATGATTGTACCAAAGCCTAAATGGAAAATGAGCATGGATTACTAAATGCACCCATGTCCAGGTTGCCTAATGCTCTCACATGTCAATCCTATTGGTGACTACATATTTGTTTCTTTCTAACATTATATATCCAAACTCAACCCTGTTGAAATTGTCTAGTCCTATGACTCAGTTTATACTTTGCCTGATTTCCTAATGTCTCTATTAATATCTGCTTTCCTCCATATTTTCCCCAGTTCATCATCGTGACTGACTCTTCACATGTGCTAACATTTACATTCACTCTCAACTGAAACCATATTGCTAAAGAACTTTTGGTCCAGATCCTATACTCACTCTTCTTCCTAAAACTACTATCTCCTGTTCCTACCGAGTATTCCTTTTTGACTTGATGTTCTCTTCTACATTCAATCATTCAAGGTACATGGTCCTATGCCATTGTATATCGATTTATCTGAGACATCTGTTCAGAACGTAATTCAACGCTAAGTATCCCAATCAAGTTCCCATGCCCTTCTCGGCTTCAAATCTTAACTAGATTTCTGTTTTCATACTTATATTTCACCTATATATTCTTGTAAATATTGCAGGTTCCCAATACTGTTATTCAACCCTCAGAATGATTCCTCACCCAAATCGAACCTGTTATTCACCCTAATCATACACTCTTCCCTCAATCTAACTTTACAGAAGAGCAGGGAAGGAGTTGGTATTTCAATACAGGAATGTAGGCGATCTTCCACCTGTTGAGAACCTCAAATGTCCTACATAAATGACACCTGGATAAGTTGTAGGCAGCTATGAAAGACCTGAGAGAGCAAAAGTCATCTTCCATGGAAAACAACCTGGTCAGGATGTAGGGATATGTATGAATCAGCCTCTCTCTTATTAATGTAGAGAAGATGGACCAAACCAGGCCTGTGTGGAGAGCTGTTCCTGTGTGCCTATGGTTGATATACCATTCTAACTTGTGAAAGTGTCACAGGAAGCAGGGGCAGCCTCCATCTCATGGGACCCTTGGAGTCAACTCTTAGGACAAAGTGGTTGCCAAGGCAGTGAACTCATTCAATTCCTGAAGGAAGTGACTTACGTCACTTCCGTGGTGATCAAACTCTCTGAACTTAGATCCAGTAAGCCAGGCACCCAGAGCCAGTCCAAGTCCCAGTCTTAGTGGTCTCACTTGTTTTGATTTTCCAAGGATAGAGTCAATCTTTCTTGATACCTACCGATGTGGGAATGGCCAAATAACAGGAAAGCTCTCAAGAGGGGCCTTTTCTGAGCAAGCAGGTAGAGGCTCACCCCTGGCTTCTGACAAGTTCACAGAGTTGACCAAGGAGACCTAATCTCATACAGGACAGGCCATCTCAGGGGAACATAGTGTGGCCCACCAGTCAGAGGACACTCCGGATAGTCACAGACCCATTTGAGGGAAGGAGGTGCCTTTGTTATGTGGGTGTGGTTTTTTGGTTTGTCTCATATTCTGAGAATATGTAGGAAAGGTGGTTTGTTTGGTTTGTAGTGAACTGTTTTTAATAAGTCATTTGACAAGGCGACTGTTTCTATGTCTGTGTATCGCACTGTGTCTGTGGTTGTAGACATTAGAAAAGAGAATGATTCAATGGATGTGTCCTGTCTGGTAGAAAGCTTCCCAGCATTCATCCTGCCCGATTTATGTATGGACTTTGGCTTGCCTTATCGATGGGCAACACCTGCTAATTTCCTAAGTTGCTGTTTTCTTCCTGAATTCTGGCCACTCTCCAGAAGAGGCTCATGGTTTTGTGTCCAAGATATGAATCACTTCCAAGCTCTGTGACATGGCTATGTTCTGGATAGCTGAAGTGAATGGCGAGAAGCTCAGAAAACTCAGATCACTGTGACCAGAAAAGTCTCAGTGGATAAACCCTGCTTTGGGACTTTTGCTTACATATTGTTCTGTTACCCTGAATGTCAGGTAGTTCTTTGCCTCAGGCCACCCCTTTGTGAAACCTGAAGAAAACAGTTTTCAAATGGAAATGAATGGAAATCACCTGTGGCTCTTTGCTTAATTGCTTTGGAAAGGGATGTGTCTGAATCAGCCTCTTAGCTCTGTGTGAGGCTGTTGATTAAATTCTCAGCCCCTTATGGATCTAAACAAAGATCCCATGTGTGCATCCAAAACCAAAATGGCCGAAAGTACAGTCATTGCAAATGAAGTCTTTCGCCTTCCTCTGTAAGGTTCCTGACCTCTATAAAGTGAGAATAGGGAAGATAGACCAAGCCAATTGATGTCTCCTATTGGAAAATTTGTACCACCAATGAGAGCATCAGCAAAATTACCCCAACACTACCACAAGTCGCTGCACCAACAGATAGTTCACAATGCATACATGTTAGTTCACAATGCATACAAGTGATATATATTCCAGGCAAGTTCTGCAAGCAGTTCAGTGATGGCTATTGCAGAAGCTGTAGATTGGTTTTATCTTTGTCTTCACCAGCACTGGGTTGAAGATTGGAATTCTGGCAATAATGGCTAAAGAAAAAATTACTTACCATTCCAGAAGGCACTAAAAAACCCAATTATCTTAACAATTTACATTATCTCGAAGAGAATTATTAAATATAATGAAAAGGAAAGGTGAAAGTCAACAAACAGTTCTGCTAAACTCCTTTTTTTGTTCACATATTAAAACAATCCTCAACAGTTGTTTACCCAATTTAAATTAAACTATTTAAATCACGTGAATAAAAAAAAAATTTGGATTCATTTTTTCATGAGCGCACATCATATATGATATATGGATATATGTACATTCAAACATAAAACACAAAACACAAGTGTGCACAAATAATATAATATATACAACACATAACATAATAGTAAAGGCCTTATAACTTTTTACAGGTGAAATCACCATTGGAATGTCTAAAAACTCTATAGTCAAAAAATAGAACTGATCAGCAAAACATTAACCTAGGTCTGTATGAGCTCAAAAAAAAAAAATAAAATAAAAAATAGAACTTCATGATGTGGGAAAGGGCAATAATAAAATAGATATTGAAAAAAGCATCCTGGTTCTGTCGCAGATGTAAGGATAGCCAAACTGGAGTTTTGGATATCAGCTGTTATGAATTTGAGCCAAATCATCTTCTTTTTGGTCTATAGAAATCACTTTAGTTAATTTCTCTGGAATCCATATTGCCTGCTGTTCTTCCTGTGGAAACACACAAACAGACCCCTGACTAAAGACAATCACTGGGTCAGGACTTTAGTTAATCTCTCCAAAATCCAAATCAGCTGCTGTTCTTCCTGTGGAAACACACAAACAGACGCCCAACTCCAGACAATTACTGGGTCAACACTTTTCCATTGTCCTATTAGAATATCCTTCCAAAGGACCTTGGGCTTATGCACATTTTTTTGAAACATATGCCTTTCCACAGCACTAAGTCCTGATGAATCCAAGATTAAAAAGTTTAGAGTAAAAAGCGTTAATTTAAGTTTATCTTTGGGGAATATATACCCCTTCTCAATTCCGTCTTTGTGCTTTAATAAGTACATTTTTATTGTTTGATGTGCTCTTTCAACTATGCCTTGTCCCTGTGGATTGTATGGGATTCCTGTTATATGAGTAATGCCAAATGATGAGCAAAATTGTTTAAAAGAGTTAGAAGTGTAACCGGGGGCATTATCTGTTTTTAACTGTTTTGGAATGCCCACAGTGGCAAAATTTTGTAAGCAATGAGCTATAACATCTTTAGTTTTTTTCTCCAGCATGAAGGGAGCCCATTAAAAATCCAGAACAAATATCAACTGTAACATGCAAATATTTTAATTTTCCAAATTCTGGCAAGTGTGTGACGTCCATCTGCCAAATATGGTTAGGTATCAATCCTCTAGAATTGACTCCAAGATTAACTTGTGGTAAAAAGGTCACACAATTTTGACATTGTTTTATAATTTGTCTAGATGTTCCTTAGTTTTTTTGAAATGCTTTTGTAAAGTATAAGCATTGACATGGAACTTTTTAAGAAAATTTATTGCTTCTTCTAGTGTAAAGAAAATATGTATGTATGTCAATTGTAGTTTTATCTGCTAAATCATTGCCCAAACTAAGGGCTTTAGGCAATCCTGTATGTGCCCTGATATGTCCTATAAAGAATGGATCTTTTCTGTCCCAGATTAGACTTTGTATAGTGGAAAGCAAAGAGAAAACAGTAGAGAAAGGGGAAATCCTACCAGCATCTTCAAGGGATACTATAGCATTAACTATATACTGACTATCGGAAAATAAATTAAATACAGAATCTTTAAAAAATCACAAAAGCTTGTAATACTGTACTAAGGTCTACCTTGTGAGCTGATTGTTTTGGTACTAAAAATATAAAAGTTGGATCAGGTGTAACTATTGCTGTTGTACCATTATTTAACCCATCGGTGAATATATTTGGAGCATTCATGATAGGTGTTTTCTTGTCATTTTTGGAAAAATTACAGGATGCGATGACCAAAAAGACAATAAAAGATAAGATGGTAAGTGGTTATCAAATGAACCATTAGATTTACACACGATTATTGCCCAAGTATTTAACTAATTAGCTAATTCATCAATTTGATTCATAGTATATGGAGTAATAATTTTATTGGGTGAAATTCCACACACACTCTTTTTGCTGCTTTTATTCCTATGAGTATTAATTCTCCCTCAGCCTCAGGATAGCAAGTAATAATAGTGTTAGAAGAATAAGATAAATGTATCCATAATAATGGACCTTCTTCCCAAAATACTCCTGTAGAAATATTTTTTTTGTTGTTAGTACAATAAATAATAAATGCAAAATTATATCAACTCTATCCAAAAGCATATTTCCCATATATGTTTCAATGATTTTTATTGCTTTTCTTGCTTCAGGCGTTAACATTCTGAGTGAATTTGGATCTCATGGTCCTTTTAGGATATCAAATAAAGGTCCCAACTCTCCTGTTGGTATACCTAGATGAGGCCTTATCCAATTTAAGTCTCCTAATAACTCTTGAAAGTCATTAATTGATTTGAGTTGATCTACTCGTATTTGAATTTTTGGTTGACTGACCATGGTTGAGGATAATAGAGCTACTAAATAATTAATTGGAAAATTTAATTGTATTTTACCTATTGCTATCTCTAGGTTATAATTTTTTAATACGTTTGTAAGTGTGGCATACCATTCTAGCAATGTGTTTTTAACTTTGTGTGCTAATAATACATCATCCATATAGTGAAAAATTTGTATTTCAGGAATTTGATTTCTAAGTGGCTGGATTACTTTGTTAACATAAATTTGACGCATAGTTGGGCTGTTAGCCATCCCTTGAGGGAGTACTTTCCACTCATATCTCTTGTCAGGTTCTTCATGATTCAGTGCAGGTATAGTAAATGCAAAACTTGGAATATCCTCAGGATGAATTGGAATTGAAAATAAAACGAGCTTTAATATCTACAACGAAAGCATACCAAGTTTTTGGCAAAGCACACAATTGAGGAATCTCTGATTGAGCAGGTCCCATAATAACCATCCCATTATTAATGGCTCTTAAATCTTGCAATAATCTCCATTTACCAGATTTCTTTTTAAGGACAAAAATGAGAGTATTATGGGGAGACACAGAAGGTTGTATATGTCCTTCCGCTAATTGTTGTTTGACCAGGTCATGGGCTACTTGTATCTTTTCTTTAGTCAGGGGCCACTGAGGAACCCATACTGGTCTTTCTGATTTCCAAGTAATATTTATTGTCTCAGTGGCCCTTTCTGAAAATCCAACCCATATCTATCTGTTCCTTGATCTTTTTGTATTGGTGTTGCTATACCTTGTTCTTGCTTTTCTAATCTTTTTCCTTTCCTAAAATCTTGTCTAGCCATAATAGTGGGTGAATTTTGATTGATGTTATTTGTTAATGTCAAACCTAATTGATCTAGGACATCTCATCCTTATAAATTTACGGGAAGATGTTCCAATACATATGGCTGTATAGTTCCTTCACATCCTTCAGGATCCTTCCAATCTAATACCGTTGCACTTTTATGGGGATTAGTCGCCACTCCTAGGCCTCGAAGCATTTGAGTGGCTTGTTGTAATGGCCAATGTTTTGGCCATTCTTGACGACAGATGATGCTAAGGTCTGCACCTGTATCCAGTAGCCCATTGAATTCATGTCCTTGAATATTTAGTTTTAGCATGGGGTGAGAATATAAATTTAAAGAAAGCATAGCCCAATCTACACCTGTGGAGCCTAATCCCTTGGAACCCCTTTCTACAGCATAACTGTAAAATTTATCATGTGGGCTGGGTATTATTAGTAATTGTGCTATTCTATCTCCTGGAGAAATTACTGATATACCCTTTGGAGAACTGGCTATAATTTTTATTTCACCTTCATAATCGGGATCAATTACCCCAGGACTCATCATAAGTCCTTTTAGAGTAGAAGAGCTGCATCCCAATAATAAGCCTACTGTTCTTTTGGAAGAGGTCGTTTCACCCCTGTGGGAATGATTTGAACTCCCATCTCTGGAGTTAGTATTGATCTGGCGGAGGCACAGATGTCCAACCCTGTGCTCCCTCTGGTTTGTCTGATGAGGGATCTGATGAACAATGTGTCGTGGGCACTACACTGATGGGGTTGCTGGTTTCCTCCAGTGCTCCATATATTTGCGGTTTCGGGCCCCAGAGCATTGGGCCCCCCTGTCCATTTTTTGGCAATGGAGCCGGATGCCTTTCTTCATGATATCGTGGATAAACACCTGGTGCTTGTTTGTTTTTTGATAATGAAGTACCCTCTATGGTGGTTTGAGAATGGTATTCATTAGCCCAATGTCTCCCTCTACGTCATCGTGGCCAAATACCCGGTATTCTAGTCCTTTGATACCTAGTTTTGTTAAACCCTCCTCCTATGGGGCAATTCCTTTTAAAAAGTCCTGTTTGTTCACAATTGTAGCATGTTCTTGGCCTGTCTTCTAAAGCCTGTTTTACTAAAGCTGCCACAATTTGCCCTTTTTCATTAATGTCTCTGGCATCTAAAGCCTGTTTTATTGCAGCTGCCACGACTTGCTCTAGTTCATTAATGTCTCTACCAAATTTAATAAATGTGTTTAAATCTTCATGTTTCCATGGTCTAATGATACCTCTGCAGCAATGATTCGCTTGGTCATAAGCCAGTTGTTTTAATAATGGCATTGCTTGTTCTGTATTTCCAAAAACTCTGTAGCTGTTTCAATAAGCCTATCTACAAATCCAGCGTAAGATTCATTAGCTCCTTGTTTTACCTTAGATAAGTGACCTTGTAAACCTCCATGTCCTTGTAAAGTCTTCCATGCCCTAACTGCCTCTACAGCAATTTGTGCGTATATGCCAGGATCATATGGAATTTGTTGTTGCTGATCCTCATAAGGTCTCTTTTCTAACAACAAATCTAGATTTCTCTGAGGATAACCAGCTGCTGCATTTCGCCTAGACATCTCTTTGCAAAATTCCTCATTGACAACCTTCCATAATAGGTATTGACCTCCATTTAGCACAGCTTTACACATATTAGCCCAATCTGCTGGCGTCATGTTCAAGGTGTTAATGGATTCGACCAAGCTTACAATGAAGTGTGCTTGAGGACCATATGTTGTTACAGCCTCTTTTAGCTGCTTCACTATTTTGAAATTTAAAGCATGGTGAATTCGCTGCCCTTCTACCTCAAATACAGGGCATGTTAATACTTGAGATCCTGTCTCAGGATCCGAACTATCAACTGTTGGGGTTGGGGGCCTCCCAGCACATGGAGGTGGCCTTGTTAGTTGGACATTTACATCCTCTGGTGACAGAAAGGTGTTAGTAGCAGTCTCCTTTTTTAACTTTGCCCCTGATTGCTTTTTATGCTCTAAACTTGGTTCCTCTATCTTTGTCTGAACTGAAGGCTTTGGACTAAGCAAACCAGATATGAACGTTCACAATGGCAATGTGCCAACTGGCATAGTCCCTCGGCTGCTCTTTTCTAATCCTTTTAAATCTTCACCATGATGGTTCCATTGTGATATATTTAATGACTCCTTCTTCAAAAGCCATGGGCTACATTTTTGTATTGTATCAACAAATGCCCTTACTGTCCTTGATATTTCTGAGATGCCTCCTTTCTCTAACAATTTATTTAACACTCTTTCAGTTTGTTTTTTACTAATTTCTGATCCCGTATTTCTATTATAATACAACCCAACAAGATGACGCCAAACAAAACTGAGACAGAATGAATTAAAAAGGGAACAACAAAAAGTCATTATAGCCTTTCTATCCTCCTGACATGTGCATCCGTCCTTTATACCTATCTGTTCCTCAGACGTAAATAGTTTTTTCTCAGATGTGAGTGGTTTTTCTTCCGTCCCACTCATCTCCAGGAACAGGCAACTTAAAACAAAAGTGAAGCAAAACAAAGGAGTCATCTTAAAATGGCTACCCATCCTTTCACCTTGCCCACAGGGGCAAGCAGTTTACCTTATCACTTACCCTCAGTCGTTCCCCATGTGAGCCACCAAATGCTGCAGTCTGGCTGGGCATGATTCAGGAGCCACTTGTCAAAAAAAAAAAAAACTTTATTTTTAGAACCACACACGGCAAACAAAACAACTCCTCAGGAAAAACCCTCAGAGCCCAACTGCCACTACTGGCTTCCTTGTAAAGTCTCTCTCACACACACAAGCCTCTCCACCAGCCACAATCCTACTGCTCTTGAGGCCGATTGGCTGGGTGGAGCCAAAAAAGTTCCCCAAGGAGCAGCTCCATGGTCTGAAAGGGCAGGGAAACAGCCCAATGAGCATCACCACAGAGGAGCCAATCAGCTAGATGATGCTGAGGTCGCTGTGAGCCAATAATCAGCCGGCAGCTGGAAATTTGCTGGCAGCTGGAAGTTTGCTGGGGCCCCTTCAGCTGTGGCTCTCAACAAATTCCTCTCTCATTTCTCTGTAGCCTATTCAGCACATGTATTTTTATATGCACATATAGTATCCTATCTGTTATCACATGTACATTTTTGTGAGGTGGCTGACTTGGCAGATACAAATTATGAGAAGAGATCACTCCTCCTAAACATTGTTGGAACTGAAAATTCAAAATATGGGTGAGCTTCCTAGTAGAACCACATTATACATAAAACCATTTTCAGTGAAATAAATATTTTTGCATCTGTGGATGACATATATATTTCATGATGAATTTTGATTGGAATACACACTCTACAAATTTTTCAAAATATGAAATATATGAGTCTTATTATACACTCCTTAAAATCATTCATATTCATGTATGTGGATTTATGATCAACTTTTCACAAGATAATTCTCAGAAATATTCATCAACCTGAAATACATATTTGTTACCTAGTACTGAAAGATAACTTCAGTGGATGGTGCATACAAATCCTAATATGTCTACAGTAATACCCAGTTTAATATCAATGCAAGTAGTTTCCTATGGGACATGATGTGTATTTTCCGGTTCATTTTTATTCAACAGTGGTACATTACTATTTTCTCAGTTTATGCACATCATAGGATATATATTTCATCCACAAGTTCACAAATTTATAGGCATTTGTTTCAATTTCAATCACTTCCTGCTTCAGAACACATATTCAGATTTTTTGACTGGTCAAAAAACTCCAGAACTCCAGAACTCCAGATTTTTTGACTGGTCTTTTCATGAGACTTCTTTTCAAACACATTATTTTCGATTTCCATAATCACTTTTGAAGCAAAACTCACACATTCTTCTTGATAAACCATAACCCTAATATTACCTTTAGATTTATGACTGGTTATAATGAATGTATGTATATCAATTTAAGATTTCCTTTACATTTTCAGATATTAATAAAATCAATTATTTAAAGTTGGAACCAGTTACATTATTTGTTCACAGTATGGTCTATTCATGCATTATTTCTCTATTCATAGACACATGGTAGACCTCTTTGTTCCCCCAATACGAATTTATACGTCTTCAAAATATTGCTCCCAGTAATGGTGGAAGAAATACTCATGTCACCTAATCTACATATACATTTTATCACAGTAACATTCTGGACACAGAAAACAAAGGTCACTCTTATGATTGTACCAAAGCCTAAAAGGAAAGTGAGCATGCATTACTAAAAACATCCATGTCCAGGTTGCCTAATGCTCTCAAATGTAAATCCTATTGTTGACTATATATTTGTTTCTTCCTAAGATTATATATTCAATCTCAAGCCTGTTGAAAATATCTCATCCTATCCCTCACTTTAAACTTTGCCTGATTTCTTAAAGTCTCTATTGACATCTGCTTTCCTACATATTTTCCCCAGTTCTCATTGTGACTGACTCTTCACATGTGCTGATATTTACATTCACTCTCTACTTGAAAACCTATTGCTAGAGAACTTTTTGTCCAAATCCTATACTCACTCTTGTTTCTAAACCTAGCAACTATCTTCCTAATCCTACGGACTTTCTTTTTTTAATTGGATGTTCTCTTCAACATTCAATCATCCAAGGTACAAGGTCCTATGCCATTGAATATCCATTTATCTGAGACATCTGGGCAGGACATAACTCAAAGCTAAGTAACCCACTCAAGGGCCCAATGCCCTTCTGGGCTTCAAATTGTACCTAGATTTCTGTTTTCATACTTGTATTTCACCTATATATTCTTGTAAATATCCCAGTCTCCCAATACCATTATTCATCCTTCAGAATGATTCCTAACCAAAATTGAATATGTTATTAACGCTAACCATAGACTTTTCCCTCAATCTAACTTTACACGTGAGCTGGGAGAGTGTGATCAGGAAAGTCTCAGTGGAGAAACCCTGCTTTGGGCCATTTGCTTACCTATTGTTCTGTTGCCCAGAATATCAGGAAGTTCTTTGCCTCAGGTCACCCCTTTGTGAAGCCTGAAGAAAGCTGTTTTCAAATGGAAATGAATGAGCATCACTTGTGGCTCTTTGGGTCAAATGAGTTCTTCAAGCCATGAAGAGGTGCTTGGGTTTTCTCATGACGCCAAATCACATAAAGAATCTATACCTATCAGTCAGTAGTAGTCAGTCAATATTGCTCCTAAAAATGGTGGAGAAATACTCATGTCAAATGATCTACATATATATATATATATATTTAATCACAGAAATATTCTGGGCACAGAATTCAAAGTTCACATTTATGATTGTACCAAAGCCTAAATGGAAAGTGAACATGGATTACTAAAAATATCATGTCCAGGTTGCCTTATGCTCTCAAATGTAAATCCTATTGGAGACTACATATTTGTTTCTTCCTAAGATAATATATTCAACCTCAACCCTGTTGAAAATGTCTAATCCTATCACTCACTATATACTTTGCCTGATTACCTAATGTCTCTATTTATATCTGCTTTCCTACATATTTTCCCAATTTCATCATTGTGACTGACTCTTCACATGTGCTGACATTTAAATTCATTCTCTAACCGAAAACCTATTGCTAAAGAACTTTTGTTGCAAATTCTACATGCACTCTTCTTCCTAATCCTAACTACTATCTTTCTAATCCTACTGACTATCCCTTTTTGACTGGATGTTCTTTTCTACATTCAATCATCCAAGGTACAAGGTCATATGCCATTGTATATCGATTTATCTGAGACATCTGTTCAGAAGTTAATTCAATGCTAAGTATCCCAAGCAAGGGCCCAATGCCCTTCTGGGCTTCAAATCATACTTATATTTCTGTTTTCATGCATACATTTCACCTCTATATTGTTATAAATATCGCAGGTTCCCAATACCATTATTCACCCAGCAAAATGATTCCTAACCCAAATCGAACCTGTTATTAACCCTAACCATACAGTATTCCCTCAATCTTACTTTACAGAAAAGCAGGAAAAGAGTTGGTCTTATAATACTGGAATGTAATGGATCTTCCACCTGGTGATAACCTCAAATGTCCATGGCGAAATGATCCCTGGAGAATATGTAGGCAGCTATGAAGGACCTGAGAGAGCAAAAGGCATCTTCCATGGCAAACGGCTTGGTCAGGATAAAGGGTTGTGTCTGAATCAGCTTCTATTCTTAAAGCAGAGAACATGAGCCAACCCAGGCCTGTGTGTAGATTTGTTCCTGGGAGATTATGGTTGATATACAATTCAAACTTGTTAAAGTGTCACAGGAATTAGGGCCAGCCTCCATCTCATGGGAACCTTGGAAGCAACGTTTGGACAAAGTGGTTGCCAAGAGAGTGACCTCATTCAGTTCCTGAAGGAGGAACTAAAAACAGTTCCATCACACTTCAGTGGTGATGGAACTCTCTGAACTTGGGATCCAGGATGCCAGGCACCCATAGCCAGTCCCAGTCCCAGTCCCAGTGGTCTCACTTGTTTGGATTTACAAAGACAGAGTCAGTCTTTCTTGGTACCTACAGATGTGAGGAAGGCCAAATGCAAGAAAGCTCTGAAGCAGAGCTTTTCCTGAGAAAGCAAGTAGAGGCTCCGCTGGCTCCTGACAACTTCATGGAGTTGGCCAAGGAGACCAGATCTAAGACAGGACAGGCCATTTCGGGGGAACATTATTGGCCCACAAGTCAGAGGACACTCCGGATAGTCACAGACCTACCTGGGCGAAGGAGGTGCCTTTTTGTTTGTGGTTATGAGTTTGTGGTCTTGTGTCATGTTCTTAGAATAGGTAGAAAAGTAGGTTTGTTTAGTTTGGAGTGGACTGTTTCTAGTAAGTCGTTTGACAAGGCGAGTGTTTCTATGTCTGTGTATCACATTGTGTCCGGGGTTGTAGACCTTAAAAAAAATGCATCAATGGATGTGTCCTATCTAGTAGAAAGCTTCACAGCATTTATCCAGCCAAATTGATGAATGGACTGTAGCTTGCCTTATGGATGGGCAACACCTACTATCTTTCTAAGTTCCTGTTTTCTTCCTGAATTCTGGCCACTCTCCAGAATAAGCCCATGGTTTTGTGTCCAAGATATGTACCCCCTCCAAACTCTGTAACATGGCCATGAACTGGATAGCTGAAGTGAATGGCGAGCATCTCAGAAAACTCAGATATCAGTGTGACCAGGAAAGTCTCAGTGGAGAAACCCTGCTTTGGGCCTTTTGCTTACCTATTGTTCTGTTGCACTGAATGTCAGGAAGGTCTTTGACTCAGGCCATCCCTTTGTGAAGCCTGAAGAAAACAGTTTTCAAATGGAAATGAATGGGTATACCTGTGGCTCTTTGCTTAATTGCTTTGGAAAGGGATTGTCTGAATCAGCCCCTTGGCCCTGTGTGAAGCTGTGGCTTAGATTCTCAACACCTGATGGATTTAAAGAAATTTCCCATGTGTGCATCCCAAACCAAAATGGCCAAAAGAGCAGTCTTTGGGATGAAGTCTCTCGCCTTCCTCTGTAAGGTTCCTGACCTCCATCAAGTGAGAATAGGGATCCTTTGAGTGAAATGAATTTTTCCAACTTACAGAGGCTAGGCTATAGGTGCTTGGGTTTTCCATGACTCCAATTCAAATAAAGATTCTAAACCCCACGGTCAGTTGGCCTCAAATTGGAGAAGTGGACCTGAATTAATGACAGGAGTATTTGATTACTCCAGGTTCACAGCAAGTGTCCAGGCCACCCTGACTTTAGGCAAATGAGAGGAAAGGGAACATATTTTGGACACTGTCTTGGTCTGCGCACCTCATGGAAACCTCCAGCCAGTGGTTATGATGAGTGTCTATATAAAAGAAGATGAGGGCCATATGGGAGTGTTTTGGTTTTAACTGTGGTCATTTGTGTGGTGGTTGGAAGAGATGACTTTGTCCACCTGGGCTTGAACTCTGGTATGATTCCCCTTAGAGACTGAGTTTTAGAACTGACCTCAGAGAAGTATTGCAATAAATAGTGTTGCAATTTTAGGAGGCCATGCATGAGAATCGCCCTTGGAAAATGAGATCTATTCCCAGGATGGCTTTCCACAGAGCTTGGGAAATCTAAGCCACGATATCCCAATATTTTATTCTTAAAGACTTTGCAGCCATAGTTGAGATTCCAAACACTCATGGACCTCACATTTTAGACCTCAATGGTCCTGGATTCATGTGACCTTTTGGCCACTCTTTGGAAAGGCTTGCCTGTGAGAGTTCTCCAGAGCTTTCATTTAAATGAGCTTCCTCACCATTTAATGGTTCCTGAATGAATTGAAACCCACAGTGCCTCAAATTTCATCTTTGAAAAATGGTGATATAAATACCATGAAACTTTTGAAATTCCCATGACCAGGTGGCACTGGAGAACCTGTGGATGTCCGGTTGCTGATCATGAGTGTACCAGACAGGGCCTTGATTGACTGGGTTTCGTGATAATGATGTAGAACAGAGATGCCAATAAGTTGGAGCCTGCTGAGTAGTGAGTGTAGAGCAGTGGACTGTAGGTGTGTGAATAAATATTTTTGGTAGGACCACCTGGATCTGCCATTGGCTTCCAAAGACATGTGACTTGCATGGTGCAGGCAGCAGATCCTTATATGTA